>NW_027526203.1:147119360-147199360 GCF_048455015.1 Haemaphysalis longicornis
CATCTTGTCCATACAAGTTAGAATAGACAGTTCAATACAGTGGTGCTGGGAAAAGCATGGAAATTAGCTACTTGTAGGAGATCAACACGCAACCCAGTGAACATGTAATCCGGAGAAAATTGAACCAACAAAAACCGCATTGACACAGACCCCCAAAAACAAGATCTCGTCGAGAATGATGATGAGACAACAAGATTACGCAAGACCTCGGCGATGTTTACTTGCAAAAAGGCGCGAATGACAGGGTGGGTGGAGTCCCGAAAAAAAGAAGACCCGTGCAACTGTTTGCCGTACAAAGAGATGGGTTAAGCCCAGCCTGCCAGCGCAGACCGGTCTATAGAGGTTGTGACGCCCTCATTGGCTCCATGGTAGACGACATAAATGTTGCAAAACCCCGATGAAACCACTGCATGCGACTCTGAGCCAATGAAGAATTTGCATTACATAGACCGATTTTAATGCCGGCATGTTACATGCCTGGCCCCTTCCACCGTCGACAGGTTATGCGGAACGAAAGCCTGCGAATAAGTACGAAGGGCCTCAGTGCGCCTCCCGCCAATAGCTGGCGCTTCGTCGGTGTTGAAAGTCCAGTGGTACGCCGAGATATTTAGGTCGTACACAGGGCCATTGAATGCCGGCATACTCGGTTGGTGTTGTTGTCCATGAGCCGAACCAAAGTCCAGAGCTCTTCAAAAAGTTGACTTCAGCGCCAGAGACGAACCCGAATTTGTTTGTCAATCAAATAACTATATCAATACTCGGTTTATCACGGAAGAAATAAACGCCAAATCGTCAGCATACTCCAATTTTTTTTAGTTCGGTTCCTAGCATATGAAAAACCTGAATGGTACTGCATTGGAGCACACTGCGACGTAAAGGCTTAGAGAAGCGTGCTAAAAGTAAAGGCGATAGCCGTGCAACCTTGCTTTAGTGACGAATGAAAGCGCGGGCTTCGAAAGGTGACCGTTAACAGTTACGCGGGTATAGCAGTTACTACGACAAAAACGCACTCCATTGAAAACGACACAACCAACGTTGGCTCACTCTAAAAAATAAAACAAGAATGAGTGGAAAACAAGGTAAAATGCTTTTGAAAGATTTATCTGCAGGAATGCGAGCTGCTCATAGGAATCTTTACAGAACTGCAGGGCTGTTAGAACAATGGGTAATTGGACTGTATTGATCGGTCGCGGAGGTCTACATGTTTTATGCTGGCCACTAAGTATGGACATGGGAAACTGCAGACGATTATATAATTCCACGCGACAATTTTGTAGTCAACATTCGTCAGATTGGTTGATGTGTAGCTATCCATAAACGGCCATTTTCCACGGTCTTTACTTTTGGGTATCAGTACTGAATGACTTGTTGTGAGTGGCGGCGGAAAAGAATTAACATCCAGACAGCCTTAAAAAACTCCAAGAAGAACTGGACATAAAATAGACTTAAAAGCCTTATAAAACTCTCCGGGCAGTCCATCGGGGCAGGGGTTTTGTGTATACCAGAAGCTGATCCACTGCGGCCTCTATCTCTAATAGGGCCACTTATAATGAAACTGTCGTCATCTGTCAATGGCTCATTTAATGGGATCAGATCATTAACATGATTTTTAACATGATCCTTAACATAACCAGTTAATGGGATCAGCGGCACCGCTGAATAGATCCTTAACATGATTTTCAAATTCCGATGTAATTTATTCCATGCTAGTTAAAATAACAACAATTGAATTTATATCCTGGATGAACTTAGTGGCAGCGTAGTGGCACTCGTCCAGGAAAGCCTGGCGTGTTGGATTCTCGCAGTGCATAGCACGATTTTTCTGGGACCGAACACGCGCACCGCGATATCGGTGCGCCTCAAACTCCTGAAGCTGACATTTTACGGTAGCAATTTCTTCCACACAAGTGGCAGGCATTTCGCTTTCAATTTCATGGAGGGTATACATGGCTTTTCAGCGATCATTATTCCTGGCAATGCTTGTAGAAAGTAATAATCGACCCACACTCAATCGCTACGCCCCGAACTTCCTGCTTGAACCGCTCAGATGCTGCAAGTAAAGGCAGGTGCATGGAAAGGCATGCCTGCAATGTTTCCTAAACTCCTTCATATCTTCAAACCTCCTTGAAACCTCCCTGAAATCTTCCCTGGGGTGCCCGCAGGAGCCGCATGTGTAATCGGCGGTATGGGTCACGTAGAGACATTTTTTTTCGTGTGTAGCGTAAAGGAGGTCGCGCTGATTAAAGTGTACCAATTGATCGCCCGAGATGTCCAATGAATGCAACCGTCTTACCTGGTAATCACTGTCTCCCAGAGATTTTTTTGCTTCCGCTTGCAATGTTGTCTGTTGTAAGAAGGGAAGTGGGCACCAACCGAAGGGGAGATGATCGTTTAGGGCTGCACCTCAGTTAACCACGCGCCGGTGAGCGACAGCGTCGGACTCGGCGGTACTTGAGTCGGCGCGATCTCTGCAACCAATCCGTTGACCTTTAGAGCGCCCCGAAGATTTCGAACTGTTTGGAGGATGCTTGCGCGCCACGTTGTCCAACCTTTGAGCATACCCAAAAAATGAAACCTCCTTTCGTGAGAGAGGGATGGTTAAAATGTGAAGCTTTCTCCCATGCAACTGTAGTAGAAGTGGAGAATCCAAACTTCTTCGACATCGTCGGAATGGGCGTATCGGATAGACGTCGGCTTCATAACGCGAGGGACCTAGATTCGATTCCGCCCATAGGAAGCTTTTGTCCAGCGGTTTCACCATGGATGGGCAATTTCTTCTTTTGACCGCAGACATACCCCCTGAGACAGACCCCTCGAAGCGTACCGCGTGATTCGATGATGATGATGATTGATGATTGCTATTGGTTTCCCCTTTGTAGCGGGGTGATGACATGTCATCCTACCAAAAAGGACTAATATACTCATGTTTTACACTCTTGGTTTAATACTAGCGCTGCTTAGGGCAGGCACAAAAAGCTTATTAGGCACAAAGTACTTTTTTTTCTGTTACAGGTGGTAACTGTCCTAGGCAATATTCCCGTCTCTGCTTTTCGTCCACCAGCATTCTAATCTTCTTTTCGTCACCTCGACATCCTTGAAGTTAACTTCCTTTGTGCTACCCTTAAATCCTAGGGCTTCTGGAAGCCGAATATTTCCCTCATGTAGATTTGGATGGATACCCTCGCATTGTAACACTATGTGCCGCATAGTTTCTGTTTCTTTTCTACAGGCCACACATACCCCATCATTTTGTGAGTACTTCCCCACAAAGCTCTTAGTTCGCAAGCAACCTGCTCTAGCCTCAAAAAGCAAAGCACTGCCCTGGGAATTACTGTAGAAATTTTCCTTTCTGATGTTCAATTTCTCGGTGCTGTACATCTCTAACGACGTTTTAGCTTCCATTTTTTTCTTTCCATTTATTCGTTTCAATCTGCCTTGCCTCTTTTTTGGTTACCTTGGCTGTTTTGGATTCTCCACTGCTCTTTCCGTATTTCATCGTTAGCCTTCTAGTCTTCCTTAACCACTGCGTGTCCACACTTTCCAAGTATAGGTACCTAAAAACCTTAGCTGCCCACCTTCGTCGGGTCGCTTTCGCCGGCCGGCTTTCAGCGCTGCGCACACGGCGCCGCTTTCAGTCGTTCCGCTGAGCAGGAGCGGCGGCCGCCAACGCGGTTGCGGCTTATCAGCTGATCGGCAGCCGACCAGCCCCGCAGCCTCGGACGCATGCGCCGCTGGTCGTCTCGGGCAACGTAACTCATCTGGCGCCCGTCGAAGAGGAACGCCGCGTTCGCTGGGCCTCCTTCTGCGAGCGTTGTCCGGGACCGAACGGCTTTGAGTTGTTTGAGGCGTGATCGGCAATACAGCTACATCAAAGGTTAAGCAAGCGAAACTAAGACTCAACAAGACTAATCCAACTTTTGCTTTGCATAACCAAGGCTAACTGAGCTGAGCCGCAGCCATTTTTTAAGCGCATAGCGTTATTGGGCTCATTTTTTTTTTGGCCATGGCCTTCCAGCCGTCAATTATCAGCCGCGCTCACCAGGCGTCCGCGGGAAGTAGTACGTCATCGGTGCTAACAGAAAACTACAACTGAGGCAGCCAGATACGAGGGCTTGCCGTGAGTACAGGAGCATCGATAGATTGTGGAAGAAGGACAATGATACTACGGCCAAGACTACAGAAAGTGGCAGATGACATCTACGTTTGGGCGTTAAGACGTACGAAGCGACAGCGTTACTTCGAAGCCCAGGGAGCGATTTGGAACGGAGGTGCTGCATTTACGATCCATGCTTCACAAGCACGTAAGGTCACAAGGGTTTCTAATCACCGTGGCCGAGAAGAGACAGAGGCCCTCATTGCTTTTGTAGCTTAAGATGTGAGCGTGAAAGGTTGCGGCTGGCGGGGGGGGTGGGCGGGGGGGGGGGGGGGGGGGGAGGGGAGGGGGGGTATTGGCCAGTTTGAGCGAGAACGTAACGGTGTCAGTGTTTCGAAGTGTTCACCCATAATGTCTCGGGTAGACTGAACGTTTTTACTTTTTTCTGACAGAGAGATATCGCAAAGAGAGTTTTGTTAAGGAAGAAACAGTTGGTTTTTAGGGAAAGGGGGTAAACAGATGGTGGAGAGCTCGAGAGTGCAACCTGAAGTCCACAGCGCCATATGCAGCTGCTCCTTCCCTTGCCCACTCAACCAACCCACGCTGATCTTGAGGTAACGCGCTGGCCAGAGATTGGCTCCCATGTCTCATCAGAAGTAAAATATATGTAATGTTTGAGTTGTTCTCCCCTTCGACACGGCTAGGTTGCGGGGACATGGTGGACATTGCCCCGAATAAGCGCAACGAGAGTGGTTTCCCTGGTCGCTTCAAATCCGCAATAAAGCCCAATTTGAGCACTTTTTCATCATCATCAACAGCCTTCTTAGGTTCACTGCCGAACTAGGGACTGTTCCATTGACCTTCACCGCTCCTGTCGTGCGAGCGCTGACCGAGACCATTTTTTGCCTCAGAATTTTCTTATTTCGCGCCTCTAGACCCGTCTCTCTGCGTCTATTCTGTTACTCTGGTGGTCAGTCGGTTGTACGTTCGTCTCATGACAAAAATTGCGATATCTGGGGGTGCCTTATATATCGTCTTGATGGTGGTGTTTATCTGATATTCCTCGCTGCGAGTATGTTTGGGGTACCGGCGTAGGCTCGTCAATATCCTGCTCGTTATCACTGGCTGCATGAGTCTTATCATTTCGTCTTCTTTCATTCCTGCTGTTCTATTGATTAGGCATTTTATAAGGTGGGCAATTGGGGAAAGATTTCCCTTATTTTCGCAGATGTGAGATCGGCTGTGCCACTGACTCTAGAGCCATGCCGAAGATTCTTACATGAGTAGTGTATGGGGAGACATCCGTACCTATCTATGGTGTGATTTTTAACCTGGCCGTGTGGCGTCGTCTATCATTTGCTAAAGAGAGCTGCGGGGAGAGAAATTTGGGAGTATTGAAAAGTAGTTTGAAAATTGTGTAATTAGGCGCTATAACTGCATTTATTTTAGTTTGTTTCTGCAGATAATCTAAGCTTTGGTTGATTTTTGAGGAAGTGGCTTCAATATTTTGCGCCCGCTTTAAGTTAGGTGTCCCAGTGTTGGTGCCGACATCAGTTCCTGTGGGAAACATGCCGCGGCGGCTCAATGTGTGAGGAATTGCGCTACTGAGCCCAACGGCGCGGGTTTGATACCCGCCTGCGGTGGCCGTTTTTCTGATGGAAACAGGAAATAAAAGCTCCCGTGGGGCGAGATTTCAGTGCACGTCAAAGATGTCTACGTGGTCTATTTTAATCCGCAGCCCTCAACTACGACGTGCATAATACAACAGGCGTAGTTTAGGCAAGTAAATTACAGAAAAACTTGAGTTCTTAACTCCACCTACTACCACTGGCGTAGAATACAACTCCACGGCGCAGGCGCGGCCCCTGCTGAAAATGCCTATTCTTTCTTTCGTCTCCGCGGTGGTACCATTGTACTCGTTGTCCCACTTCAAGTGCCACTGCGCCCATTTCTAGATTCAGGCGAGCCCTCTCATCTGGTTGCCTCAGTCGTAGCTTCAGGGAGGCGGTGATGACGCATTTGCTTTGACGCTAGATGAGCAACGGCTGATAGCTGACGGCTAGCGGCCACGGTAAAAACGAAAAATTACCCTAATAGCCCTGTAGCGTTCAAAATATATACGCCATTTTAGCAGGCGCCGCGCCTGCACAGGGAAGAACTTTCTACGCGCCGTGTGTAGTTTCATGTCCGACAGGCATGGACGCCAGCCGTGTTCGCAACTTACGCCACCACCACAACGCCTCTATGATGCTCAAAAAAGAGGCCTGCGCCAACATTGTGTCCCCTACGTAAAAAGGTGCCCAAAGAACAACGCCATGCTCTGAAAAAACAAGCAAAGGCTGGATAATATACAGAAACTAACCACAACGTGATGCAATAAAAAATAAAACAGAGTATATGGCGTCTAATTAAACAAATTTTAAAATCGCTTTTCGAATTTTTTTGAACTTGTCACCGGTGCAAGCTGTGTGTGGCAAACGATGAATGGCTTATGCAGCCAATTTAAAAACCCTTAATATGGGTCCCAATGTGATCGCAGAGAACATTCGCGTAAGAATGCTTGACATGGTCCTATCGAGAAGAGGTAGAACCGATCTCACAATCGCTAAAATACCGGTAATCTGACCACTCTGATCACATTCTAAACCGCCTGTACAAGGGAGAGGCGGGAATGAAAGAAAAGACAAAACTGATGGAGGCACTGATTATAAGTCATTGTACAGCCTACGATACCTGAAGCCTACCCGCAGGGAGAAGGGCAGCATATCAGAGCAGCATATAGGGCGGCTCTCAACTTTTCAATTTTCACAATCACCACAAGGGTCTTTAAATTGTTTCATACAATACCTTTCAAAAAAGCCGAGAGTTCCTCTCTTAGAAGCAAAAGAAAAGTCTGAGAAAAAACAAAATTAGTGCCGGTTCTCATAAGAAATACAGGCTCAATTTCAGAGAAAAAGCAGCTGGGCGCCATGATAGCAGCTGGGCGCCATGTAGGTCGTCGATACAGCGTCTTTTCATAAAAGTCGTCGCACAATCCAAGAACATAGATCCAAACACACGGAAGGATAAGCGAGTGACCAGTATTTCAGGGAAATTCCATATCCGTGAAAACATTTTATACACCGAAGCCATGCCGTTCGAAAATACGAAGGCAACAATTGTCGTAGTGGACTGCCGGGATTATCGCTGTGATTTTATTACCTTCCTACACACAGGAACGGAAGAAAAGGAAATATGGCGTATCCTTGAGGCAATCCGGCTAGCGGAACTATCTAATAAATGCTTAGCCATCATTAGACAAGCTGAAAAGGCTATTACTGCTTTGGCTGCAGGCAGAGTAACTAAACGCCTGAGAAAGATTCTCCCAAACACAATGATGAACGTTGAAATCTCATTACACCCGGACACGAAGGTCTGGAAAAGAACGACACAGCTGACCAAGATGTACGCGAACTCGAATACCGTGCTCGGTGTTCCCCACGACTACCAAAATCCCCTCCCGGAGACAAATGAGAACGTCTCCTCATTGTACGCCTATAGGAACACCATACTTCGTCATCCCACTCGGGGATATCACCGCCGAAGAATTGCAAACAAATTCTTCGCAGGGTACAAACCAGCACATATATCCACAAATCTAGATAACCGAAGATGTTTGGTAGAAAACATCCGACATTAACTTTAAAGTGTACTAAATTCGGGTAAACACCCACTCACTTCTGAGCAAGCTCGTCCTATCCAAGGATATGATCAAGTGTGAACAACTGATACACTACATATTCCAGTTATATTGATCCATAGCAGCCTGCCCTGTTCAATTTGTCAACTCATGATCAGCGTTAGCTAATTCTGTGGCTTCTGACCTCGGGTTCAACACTTCGGGGCTACCGCCCCTTAACCCCCCCCCCCCCCCCTTTTTTTTCTAAACGTTCACTGAATCGTACTCAACAAAGGCCTTCCTCTCTGTGTGTCTTACAAAAAACCAAAACGTTCAGTTACACCAAGACGCATAAAAATAAGCACATTTAAGTACTGGCACCCTCGCCTTTCCGCTCAACTTGAACAGTAACCCCGAGCCGAACTTTTCACGCCCACATCTTAGATCACACCAGCGCAGATGGCCTATGCCTCTCCTTTACCGTGGTGTATAAAATTGATTGATTTATTGTATAGGGTTTATTGCACCAACGCAACGCATGCGATGAGGCGCTCCGTAGTCGAGGGCTACGGATTAATTCTAACCGCCTGGGGATCTTTCATTTGCGCCGAAATCTCGCGCACGCGGATGTTTTCGCTTTTCGCCTGCATCAGAAAAGCGGCCGCCGTGGCCGGGAATCGAACCCGCGTCCTCGTGCTCAGCAGCGCAACGCCTTAGCCACGGAGCCACCACGGCGGGTCGTGGTGATTAAAAACAGTTGCGCCTAACCTAGCTCTCGTCACTGAACAATTCAGTACTTGGAAAGCATAAATTCTAAATGCTCCGTTCTAAAACGCTCCTTCGACGCCGAAGTGACGCTATCACGTCATATATCTTCAGACCTAAACGTAGATCTCCCCTGCAACTTTTTTTTAATGCGTTTTAGTGCTTCGCTTATAATAATCATTGTTTTGTGAAACACATTGTGCATGTCTCGTTTTCGTGCCGTGCGTTTTGGGGTCGCCAGGCACGGCGCAAGTGAGGCATAGGAAGCTCCGGTTTAAAAATATGTTTTGTTGTGCAACATTAATTCCGCTTAGAAGTACGTAGGAGGCGGTCGTTTCTGTAATATATGGGGTTTGGTTTGACCATTGCTCTGCTTATTTTTACTATGTATACGTTTTACCGACCTTGGTGGTGATATCGCGAGAGCTGCGTATATATGGACATGCGACAATACCAATACAGGTTCTGTATTGGTACTGTTGAGCTGCAGCAGATATGTTAAAGGGGCCCTGAAAGGCATTTTTGACCACACTAAATGAACTAGCGCATTCGTTAGATTGGGTCGTCAACGTCATCTGTGCATTTTACGCGCAGCGGAAAGCTGACACTTTTGTTGCAAAGTTTGGGACTTTTTAGATGCAACGCATCTCTTTAACTCGCCTTGTCCCGCGTTGTCGCGGCGTAGTCCGCATCCCTCCCCCATTCTCCTCGCCGCGGCAGCAGCGCGCTCCGCCGCTCTCACCGCAGCGCCATTTGTGGGGCAGCGCGGTCAGCGCGCAGCTTGCGCTCGGCTGCGCTCGCTCCCGTCGCCGTGCCAGCTGTGCGTTAGCGCGCAGCTTGCGCTCGGTTAAAAATGTACTCAATCTTCCCGCGAGGGGAACCATGGGGTAGATGCGACGCATCGGGGGTGAACATGCTGCGTAAATAGGATACGTAACAACAGCAATCCACACGCTGACATCGCTAACATAACTGAAACGCAACGGCAACCCACGATGCGTCGCAGTTCGAGGGGAACCCCATGGTGCCCCTCGCGGGAAGATCGTGTAAATTTTTCTCACCCTTCCCTTCGTGTTTTTGGACGCCGCCATCTTCACATGTCTACGTCATCGATTCCCAGATGTTCGTCATGAGCTAGACATCCTTCTGTTGGGCGGCTTTTTCACGCGCTTCCGGCAAAAAGATGAGTCGTCTGCTCAGCGTCGGCTCGCCGGCTGATCTGCCAGCGGAGTGCCGGAGTGCTTGGACATTTTACGACAAACGAAACAAGTGTAAACAAACGCTTAACCGTTTGTATTGAATGCAACACGGCCATAACACGACATGGATATTCTCTTACTGAGTACGTTCCATAAAGAAAGCGTTGAAGCTCCGTGGCACTTCTTTCGTGCAATCGCAGAAAACGCCCTGAGCCGAATGCCCGGGTTTGACGCGTACATTTTATTCAACTTCCAAACAATCCAGAGATGCGTTTCGAACGAACACAACGTCACAACATGCGTTGCAAGTCCGAACCGCGATTGACAGACGATGGGTTGCCTCCTCCTGCCCGTCGTAAATTCGGCACTCACCTCGCGCGCGGTTTGCTTCTAGAGCAGTTTGTGCCTTGTCGCCAAGGCAACCGATGTTTGAGATTGTCAAAGAAGTGGCGCTCGCACCAGCGCTAGAAAGCTCAGAGCCGCAGCGGAGCATGTTTTGCCAACGTTGCCGCTCTCCACCACGCGTCGCCCCAAGCTGAACTGGTCACATGATTGAAGCGTTTTGTGCACGGGTTCTGTATCGGTTTAAAATGTCTTTTTCACATGCCGCCGGCAGGAATTACCACCGCCGCAAAATAAGACCCGGCTCCAAGGGGGCACATCTGATACGGCGCTTTATGGATAAACAGTGTCGGTGCATCAAAGGGAACGAGCGCACGATCCTCCCCGTGCGGCTGCGAGTCCGCCGCCGATAAAAAGTCACGTGCCGCCGATAGCAACTGCAGCAACGTACACCGCGAAAGGGCAAGGCCAGGCCGCCGCACACATGCGGCCAGATTTTTCGTTCGCTTTTCCAGCCTTGAGCGGAGTGCGGGATTCATGGTGTCAACAAAGCTTGCCCGCAGCAGACGGCAGTCGGAGGAGCGTAATAGCGTGAGTACGTCACCGCTGAGGAGCGCAGCATCATGGGAGGGAGTGCTCGCGCGCCGTCAACAGCGAAGAATAATTTGAAAGGAGTAGGAAACGCGGCGCGACGATAATGCGCGGTTTTTGATTTACGATTTCTCAGCTAATACTCATCGCTTTAACAAAATTCTTGCGGGAGGAGATTGCTAATATATTGTTTGATTTGGTTACATGTACATCCATGCATCGGTGGAAGGTATTTCAGGACTCCTTTAAAATGAGCCATATAGGTAAAATGTTCTAAAAACGCTTAAGCTATCCTTTTTTGAGTGGGTGACACCTACAAGAGGGTAGATAATGCAACCGCTTTTATAATTTATGGACTTATAGATATTCATTGTTAAATCGTCATTTATTTACTCAGTTATTTATTTAGAGGCAGGGAGGGAGCGCGAGGGAGTTCACCCCAGGACAGGGAATTTAGGTTCGTTTTTGTGCGACGGCCTCCGACAGAAGTGGCATCCCAGTTTCCACTAGACCTTGCTCTTTCCTAGAACGCACAAACGAATGAACGAACGAACGAACGAACGAACGAATGAATGAAGGAATGAATGAATGAATGAATGAATGAATGAATCTGTTGCGGAAGTAGTGAAAATGTAAACCTCTTGCACAGAGATGGATGTTAAGGAAATTATTTTAATGCAATTCAATTCAACCTTTATTTCCAACAAGAAATTGGGGGTTCCCCAGTCGAGAAGTGGCCGTATAGACCACTTGAAAGGTGCCTGAGGGTCTTTTTGTCTCCATTATACAGAGTTGTTCGACTTCAAGAGTAGGCTAGGAACAATATACACGGCCATGCGCAGATGAACAATGAAGCATAACAATTGCATTGACACAGGAGCAAAAAAAAAAGAAAAACAGTCGTAAAAATCGAAATATTTCTGTTCAAAGACTCCATAGACACGAAAAGGCAAAATGCAAGAAAAGAAGGAAAAGAAAAAGAGAAAACAAACGACATTTTTGATCAACATATATAAAAAAGAACGGTGTGTGTTAACAACTTTTTAACAACTTTTAAAAATTCCCTCATTTCTTTTCGAGTGTAGCCAATTAAACTTGTGTTTACAATATCCCATTTGTTTAGCGGGGAAGGGACAGTACATCTTAAAGACGGCAGAAGATAGTCAGTTCGTCGAAGCGGAACTACCCACCTGTCACAACCTCCAGTGCGCGAATCACTCTTTTGCATTTTTAAATCGCCCATGCATTCTAAAAAAGCTCGATATCTTTCAGTTAAAGAGAAAAACGAAACAATAAACGAAATTTATAAATGTTCTTGACAGACATGATTTTATAATGAGAGAAGAAAGAATGAGTTGAGTGCGAGTAGGGTACATTGGCGATGTAGCGCAGGGCCTTTTTTTTGTAAAAGAATGAGTCTTTCAATATTTCCAGTGGTAGTGGTGCCCCATATGAGAGTACAGTACAGTCAAACCCGTCTATAACGAACCCGTAGAGGGCGAATTATGCTATATATCGAACAAAAATAATTCAGTCACGGAAATACATGGGAAACATATTCCATATAACGAAGTTCACATCCGATATATCGAACTCTGCGCGCCTAGAATGGCCGCGACCACGGAGAAAGATCCGTGACTGAGACGTTGCGCCTCGAAGGGAGCGACGTGATGCCCGACACTTTCCGTAACGATTTCGGACGCGCGGGACTCACATCGGAACCCTTCCAGTCAGCGAGTCCGGACCAAGACAGCAGCATTGGTGAACTGTGGGAAGAGCTCGCCAATGTTCCCGATGATGTCGGGAGGGAAAGCCGTCCGACGCTTATAATGAAACGCTTTCCGCAGTCGATGTTCTCCGCCAATGCTTCTTCGATTTTAAAGGACGCTGTCTTGAACTGGTGCAAACAATGTTTCGTGTAGAGAATGCTATGCTAGTTGAAGCCGCCAAAACCAAAGTGAAAACAAAAATCACCGCTTTTTTTTTTGCAAAGTAGGCAATTGGGGCAGAAAGTAGCTTTATTACTTGCAATAGATGGATTATTTTGGGTATGGTAACGGCTACTTTACTGTGTTCGTTTCTGAAGGCGGGGATGGTGGAGTTGGGGAGTGGGGGGGGGGTCTCCCGCGGATTGCGAACTCGTAACAGTAAGCTAGTTATAGGCGGGTTTGGCTATATCGAACTACTGGATATATCGAACTAATCGCGGTGCATATTGCAGTTCGCTATAAACGGGTTTGACTGTAATGTAAATGTGCAGCGAACAGGGCATGGTAAATCTGAATTTTAGCTTTCACCGGAAAATAATGTCTACATCGCGCTAGTGCACCAGCCGCTGACGACAGTGATCTAGTCAAGGCTTCTATGTGACCCGTCCATGTCAAATCAGAGGAAAATGTTACTCCCAGGATTTTGTGCTTATTCACTATCTCTATAGATACGCTGCCTAAAGTTATCCTTTGATGCATCGTTGTGTCTTTGTTTTTAGCTCCAAATAAGATGGCTTTTGTTTTGCTGGCGTTAATTTTTAATCTGTTGGAATGTGACCAGTGGTAAATGATCGACCAGGCCTCCTGAGCCTTTTCCGCAATTTCGTTTGTCTTTTGGCCTGAAATAAACAAACTGGTGTCGTCTGCATAGAGAAAGAACGTGACGTCGTTTTTGGTTTTAACAATTTCATTAACGTAGATATTAAATAGCAGCGGCCCTAATACGTTGCCTTGAGGTACTTCACGATGTATAGTTTTATGAGAAGAAATAAAGACTCCAACTTCAACGCACTGTTTCCGTTCTGAAAGGTACGACTGAAGAAGAAAATGCGCTATACCGTGGACGCCATAGCATTGTAACTTTGTGAGCAGAATACCATGGTTCAGGTAGTCGAAAGCTTTGCTATAGTCTATAAATATACCGAGTGTAAGCTTCATATCCTCAAAATTTTTAAATATAAGTTTTTTTTGTGCCACTAGTGCCGTTTCTGTTGATTTGCCTCGTCGAAAACCATGCTGGCAGTTTGTAATTATATCGGGCTTCAGGAAAAAAGTGGTAATGCGGGAAAATATAACTTTTTCTAATGCTTTAGAGAATATTGGGAGTATGGATATGGGCCTGTAGTTTTTTTGCGTCATTCTTATCACCGTTATTGAATATAGCAGACAGTCTGGCTATCTTCATAAAATGCGGAAATTGACCAGATTCCAGAACAAGCTAATATATGTATGTTAGACACGGTGCTATGATATCTATCACGTACTTAATTGGTTGAAGTTGAATGCCGTGAATATCTTTTGCTTTACTGTTTCTTAAACTAATGAACGTTCGACAGATTTCGCTTTCATCTGTTGGCGCCAGAAATATAGTATCAGAATTTTGATATTCTATTGTGGCCCCTGCCCGGTGTTCCGTTGGCTGCACAATGTTAATAAAATGGTCATTAAAATGCTCTGCCAGAGCTACCCCTGAAATTTTCTTATTTTGCACAGTTATCTCAGATACTGTAGGTTTCGCACAATTACGGTTTAACGTATCATATATTATTTTCCATGCCTGATGAGGATTCTGTCTCGAGGAATTTAGGAATGATAATTATCCAAAAGGATAGTCGAGTCCAATTTAGGGCGCTTTCGTTGCCTTGTTCTAGTGATGTGGCTAGATCCAATCTTCCTGCAAAAACACGTACGGGATTCGGGGCCCTCATGGTGAGCTTCCGACCGTAGGATATTAGACGCTTAACGCCAAGTCGGCTACTGTGGCCGAGCGGAAGGTGCTGGGCCGCGTATACCCGCGTACGGTCTCTTTTTGCCAAAGAGCCCCGGCCATTATACTCTGCGTGTAAGTTCTGGCTTGACAGCATGGCCCGTCTTGCTCTGTAGCACAGAACCTGGAGGCTTCGCTGGACGTGTGAAGAATTGTCACCATCTGGCCTTGATATGTTTAAGGAGTTCCCAATTGCTGGTCTTCCGAAGCATTCTCTTAGTTTTCAATAAGATCATGCTTGTTGCATCCAGCCCGTTGCTTCCAACTTCCAGTTGCCAGTACATCTGGAAGGGCGAAGCAACGGGTTGCACATGCTCGGAGGGACAGCCTGCTGTAAATTCCATGCAGAGTACGTGGAGAACATGGCCTAACGACCTCGTTGTCTTGGCCGCTTTGATCTCTACAGATCCATTTGATGAAGGTGGGTATAATGCGCAGAAGGACTGGTTTCCGTTCTGCAATGCGAATGGTGTGCGTTGGGGCGCGTCAAGGGGATTGCAGGTTTGGTGCTGCTGAGATGTCTATATTGCAGGCGCACTGCCAGTATATTTTTTATTTGTTATTGAACTATGCTTTATAGAGATCAGACTAATGTATCTATAGGTATCTATACGAATGTATCTATCTATTTTGCTTCAGTATCTGTAGGGTAGGTCAAGAAGCGAGGCGTGTTGTTCCGCTGTGGGGAAGTCTGATACGGCTGTAGTGGAGAGAGTGATTGCTACGGAAAGCGATGGGCCAGACGTATGATAAGCGGCCCCGTTACGGTTGTCTGGGTCACAGTCTGTACGTGGCCCGATAGATCACATGGGGCCCCGTCATGTGTGGTTATGTATTCTGTCCAGCGTGGCCCTTTTATTTTGGTATTTGCGTTGTTCTTTGCAGACCACGGTTTATGCGTGATTGGTTCGGGCAGAACCGAAGGTGAAGGTTGCGATGTGGCCATTCGGGGGCGGATTGGTTTTTGTTGTGGTGTAGTGGGTCTCGTCGTAATGGATGAAACGTCTGCATTGAATGGTAGGGGTTCGGAAGTGTACATTAATGCGGATAGCGTATTCTATTAGAGGTCGAATGGAGGACTGTTTTGTATAGGTCTAGAGGTGTTCCGTTGGAGAGTGTCATGAAAGGTACGTGAGACTGTTGAGCATTTTGTGACGTAGGATTGTGAGATGATTAAGTTGGGTTAGTCAGATTGAAGCTCGACATTGAAGATGTGTTCGACAATGTGCTTTCAGGATGTGAGATGCCTACAGCCTGTAAGCCATATGTATCCTGTAGTAAATCCTCCGAGTCTCTTACCTATTCATTTGCGAAAATGTATTGCGGAGTGCCAGTTTCAACTAAATTGTTGATTCGTGTGGCGGCGTTTTCTTTGTTATTGACTGCCGCATTGGTAAGTTAATTCGCGCCTGCTTCCGGATCGTAAATATTGTAACTACCAATAAAAAGGCAAAGTTGGTTGCCTTCAAACTGACTGACTGCAATGTTCAAGTGACTATAGATTTCGTAGGGGATTTCTGCATTCAAGGGGGGCAGGTTTATGAGGTACAGTTAGAGGGGTGGGGGGGCGGCGGAACTTTTTTCTTTGATGGTGAATATGACTATCGCCATCTCCTATTTAAAAACCGTGCATTAAAAACTATACTGGCAATTTTTATCGACAACATTTCGGGGCGTTGTTATTATATTATTGCAGGATTAGGCAGGATTATATCGTTATCTTTCTTCAGCAGATTGGTGAGTAGTTCAGACCTCCTCTATCATTGACCCGCAAGTAAACTGCTGCGCTGAAATTGTAAAGAATAGTATTTATGTCGGTATGCCCAAGAACAAAAACCCACGTCCGAAATTTCCTTTTTGGTTTCCCAAAAACCTCTGAGCTGCTCTAAAGCTGAGAGATAGCGCACATATAAAAAATTGGCGCAGCTTGAACTAGTGGTGCTAGGATGAAGAAACAGCAGAGCTGACGGCCCCTCTTCGGAGACCCGGCTGTTGCACCTCACATAGATTTTGAAACTTGCCGCTGAAAGTTCTCCATGACTGGCAGGCCCGGATCGCTTGGTCCGCAGGCTTTCACATGTCTCCCAAACTGGACTGCGTTAGCACGCGCTAGAACCTGTGTCCACCGGCTTCGTGAACTCGCCGACAGTAGCGTGAACTCGGTGTATGTTTTCCTCACTTCAGCCGCGAACGCACGTGAACTGGCGAGGAAAACAGCACTCGAGAGATCACGCTACGAGCACAATCACATAGAAGCCGGTATCCTAACACGAGGCACCCAGGTTAGGACCACGGGAAGCGTTTTCTTTTTTCATTGTTCGTCTCTTTTTTATCATGTTGCAGGGGTCTCTAATTGTTTTCTGTTCTCGTTATTTTGGGGGTTAAGTCACCGCTTTTGAAGTTATATTATTATTTATTTCCAACCTACCAAACCCATACGCGCATTTGCCTTCCTGTCTCGTAATGAAGAGGTACGGGAAGGTGAGATGGAGTGCTTCTGGCGCGCTATGGGCGCCTAAATTCGCTGCTAGGTTTACTTATTTTTGCCGCTGTAAAAAAACCAATTTGACTGTAATACTTGTGAAAATTCCTATCAGGCCTTTTTTCGTTGTAGGTGTACCCACTGCGTGCCAACACTACCTTTTTTCCCTCCAAGTGGCTGCACATGTGGTTGTTCCCCACCGTAGCTAACCGCGTCCCCCTCGGGCCTTCGGGCTGGTCTCTTGGTTAGGCTGCTGACTTCATGGCGGAAAGCTCCCGGGTTCGATTCCCGGCGCCTCTCTAACCACGTTTTTTTTTTTCATGAGGCACGCTATCCCGACACCTGCTCGCGGGCTCCATGCCTCCTCGCTATTTCCCCGCACACTTCTTGGCCTAGCATTTTCATGCTCTCCACTTCGCCGATGATGATAGTTTTCCGGCAAAGCTCCCGGCGTAACCTTCAACAGCTCCGCTGCTAAAATGCACGTAAGTCTGGCCTTGAAAAGTGGAAGACAGATTTTCGTATTCGCCGTTGCACGTTTAACAAGCTCTACAAAAGAGACTACAGTTTCTACCTTAATACTTTGGAGAATAGTGCGACGCGTAAGCCCCCGAAATTGTAGAAGTGCATCCAGTCCCACTCAACTAACTCAGATGATTGCATTCGTTTGGATGACTGACGGGAATGAGGTACCTGATGTAGCCGATTCCTTCGCGCGTCACTTTGGTAGCACTTTCGCCCCTCCCAGTCCCAACGACACATCTCGATTTATGAACAGTGTACGTGGGGCAAGTACAGTTCTTGGTGGAAAGCTTGTAGTCAAAAGCTTCCAGCGGCTGAAGCCGTCTGTGTCGTCTGGCTCATATGGTATGCCTGCGGCCTTAAAGCTTTTAAAGATATCCTGGTTCCTACCCTTACATCTACATTTAATAATTGCTTAACCACCAACACATTTCTATATATATGGAGAATTTCCAGAATATATCTTTTCTTGAAGTCAAGCAACACACCAGACCCAACGAACTACCAAGTACCGGCCGATTTCAATCCTTTTTGCTGTATCCAAACTTTTGACTCCGCACTACACTACGTACTGTCCTCCCGCGTGAAAATGTGCTCTTACCTAATCAGCATGGCTTCATGACAAGGCGATCAACAACTAATCTTGTTGGCTTTATGTCTACACATACACACATACATACATACATACATACATACATACAACCCGCCGCAGTGGCTCAGTGGCTAAGGCGTTGCGCTGCTGAGCACGAGGTTGCGGGTTCGATTCCCGGCCGCGGCAGCCGCTTTTCTGATGGAGGCGAAAAGCAAAAACGCCCGTGTGTACGAGATTTCGGCGCACGTTAAAGATCCCCAGGTGGTCAAAATTAATCCGGAGCCCTCCACTGCGGCGCGCCTCATCGCTTGCGTTGCGTCGGCGCGTTAAACCCTACAATCCATCCACATACATACATACATACATACATACATACATACGTACATACATACATACATACATTTTATTTCATCTTCAAGACAGATACAGGTGCGAGTCCACGCAATTCTGCTTTTGATGCAAGTTTTTGATGATGCAGGCTTCTAAGGCAGTTACAGACGGAGGCCAGATTGACTCAGTTTACTGTTATCTTAGTGAGGCTTTCGACGTGGTTGTTCACCCACTGTTGGTGAAATTACTGGAGTACATTCTCCTTAAACCTGAATTGTCAAACGTAAGCATTAATGGATAAAATTCTGCCCATTATAGCCCAACCATTGGCGTGCCGCAGGGGCCCGTGTTGGGCTCCCTTCAATTCTTTGTTTTCGATAATGACGTATTCACTGCTATTAAGAACTTATCTTTCCTTCTGTACGCTGATGATATAAAGGTATACAAATGATTCATTCGGTAGAGGACTGCTTCGCCCTTCAGAATGATATCTTGTTGTTTGAACGCTGGTGCACCGAGCAGAGCTTATATGAAGCCTTTAAAAACCAACATAATCCCTATTTTCGGAAAACACACCCATTCTAATTTTCATACACAATTAAGAATGCCGGTCTTCCTAAGGCGAGTGAGGTTGAGAACCTTGGTGTATGTTTCGACAGTACGCTGAGCTTTACTCCCCATATCAGAGAGATGGCTTGGCGGGCAGTCCGGGGCGCCGTGTGCAGGTTATCCAGATATTTGAGTTCCCCTGCTCCTTTTATAAGCTTTATAAATCGACTTGCCACTCTCAATAAGAACATTCAGGTGTTGTTTGGAACGGTTTCTGTAAGTTGAACCTTAAATTTTTGAAAGGGAACAGATGACATTTGTATGAATATATAAATACCGGCACTGACGCGTAGTTGGCCTTAGCCGCCACTCACCCGAGCTACCAATCCTTATTTCTTTAATTTGTGGGCACCATCGAGCTGCTCTTGTTTTTTTCCTTTTCAAACTCTGTCACGGAACTATTTCTTGTCCTGAAACACTTTCCCGGCTAGTGCTCGTAGTTCCCCTGAAAGCACGCCGTCGTATTGTATACCGGCGCAGCAGATAATCGCCATTTGCCTGCCCACCGGCTGCAGAACCTCTGTAACTGGCTTTGTGACAAAGTGGGTGTTTTAAATTATTTACTGTCTGAGTTTTTTGCAGGGCTTTTAAATATCGCTATATGTTCTCCCACTGTCCTCACAATCACCCTCTGCTATAACACCCACGTGTACATGCTCTTTTTTTTGCATGCATTGAAAAGTGCAATGCTTTCTAGTGTTTCTCGTTCGCTCTCTCAGTCTTCTTAGCATCTTGTTTCTAAATACTTGTGCCCTTACTTAGTTGTTCATGAGTCTTCTTTTGCATTGTGCGTTACTTTGTTTCTTCTTTTTTTGTATTCTGCCATGTAACTGTTTATATTGTTTTTTTCATCATTAATTTGTTATAATACTCCCTGTGTAATCCCAATAATAATTCCTATGCGTCATGTGACTGTAATTATTGTCATCCTTTTGTTTGTAAATGTGCCCGCACTTACAACTTACGTTTGTTCCTGGACACTTTGAATAAATTGATTGATTGATTGATTGATTGATTGATTCGTTGACTAATATTACCATATTCCAGGTGAAAATCCCGGAATGGAACACCCTAAATCATGTACTACGTTCATAGATGAACGTAAACCTGTGAACGAAACGAATATTCCACCAAGGCGTCCAGATAGGATTGGAAAATAAACAGGCAGCACAACTTCTCCAATGTGACTAACACCGGAGCAATTAAAGAGACAGTTACGTACGCCAAATTACAGCTCGAAATAAAAGATTGTTCTATTTACTTGTTCTTGATTGGCAGGTGCAAATATTGCCTTCAAACCGAAACGTTTCGCGACAATTCTCTTTAAGCAGCCGCTTTAAGTAGTGCCACGACTAAATGTCCTTACACGATTACATGGGCGGTAAGCAGCTTTTTTTATATGTACCAGTCGTTGTTAGCAATTGTTGTTGCCTTTAAATGTGCTTACTTCTGGGGAGATGTCCACGTGAACAAATGGTCCTCTGGAGAAACAATATTGACCGAATTTCAACAGCACAGAGTGTGAGAAGTCTCTGTTCAGGAAAGCGTGGAATCACAGGGAAAATTATAGCACATGCCTTTTATGTAGGTGCCATGGGGGAGGCGGGCTTAATTGGCTACAGGAATTTAGTAAACGAGGAGACGGACAAATATCGCCTTAAAGGTGTACTAAAGCAAGTATGTTTTGCTATTTGCTTTTTCCTAGCGAAGCAGTGGTGCAACATCGTTCTCATTCGACGAAATAAATTGGCAGCTGCGTATCTGCGCTGTGGTATTACAGAAAACACGCTGAGGAAAAGCACGCAGGCGAAACACCGTATCTTCGCCGTCTTCCTTGGCTGAAGCTCCTCAGTGAGCCACTTTGCGTACAGTTTATACCAAAGTAGTTCCAAAAAATTATACTATATTAGCTAACAGTCAAGTACCTTAGACAATTTTCAAAGTTAAGGCCCCCTTGCCCGTTATGCTTTTGTAACTGCGCTAAGTAACAGCAAATGACGTTAATGTTTTATATAGCTTTCATGGGTGTTGCGAAGGTGGCCCAAAGGTCCCTAGAGGAGGACATAAGTCGGATATCGCTTATGGAATCCATTTTTACCTGCCCTTCCCTCAAATACGCTACGGCAGGCTAGAAGTTATGAGGAGATCTTCAAAACCGAATTACATTCCATGAGGTTCTCGTCGTGGGGATTCAATAATGACACAGTTTTGCTTTTTTGTCCGCATGGTCTCGTCGTTGTCGTACAGAGCCATCCATGAATTGCTGGTGCCAACGCTTTAAAAATGACCTCAAAGAATGGAGGGCAAATGCTGGATTTTTGTTTCGAAAATTCGGCGCGAAGAGGGTCGGTAGATTTCATCTTTAACAGGCCATTCACAACAAAGCTTGCGATCTGGTTCTACATCTACAGTCGTGGATAATGAGTGTCTATTTCTTAAATTATTGCAGCATGTGGTATTGTATGGAACGCTTTTTATGCCACTTGAAGCAGAATGCCGGATTCCCTGCCTCTAATATCATCATTGGGTGCAATACGGAAAGGTTACATACTACTCCGTGTCCCACTGCTAAGGCGAAATTCAGTTAACGCATGGCGAGAATGTTGCACAGTGTCCCAGTATA
Organism: Haemaphysalis longicornis; assembly: GCF_048455015.1. NCBI lineage: Eukaryota > Metazoa > Arthropoda > Arachnida > Ixodida > Ixodidae > Haemaphysalis > Haemaphysalis longicornis. Next base: position 147,140,923 of record NW_027526203.1, read on the forward strand.
TAAGCGTAAGCTGTATTTCGGTCACCGGATGGAGCAGCTTGCCAATCGTAGAGGTAAGTGCTGTGTTCGTAGATTACCAATTTCAAATGTGGGCTTGTGAGATAGCTGGGCAGTATCGCAATACTAGAATATCACGATAGTATCTTAGAGATACCTTTCAGTGTCTGTACTTCTGTATCAGAATTCATTTGAAAAATATATTTGTATCTCAGTAGTGCAATAAGAAGAAAAAATTCGATGTACACCTTTAATGAACCCGTACGGCTACAAAGGAAAGCTACACAGCTTTCCCGTAAACCTCAGAGTTCAAGAAAAATCGTCCTGTAACAACACGAATTTTCTTCAGCTTTTCTTTGATTTTTCTTCTCATGTATCCCTTCATCTCGCAGCACTAAAAACAATCATGAGTGACGAAGACCCAAGCGCGTCTGAGCAACCTCGATTCCGTTTCCTGCGACGCCAGAGAGAACGTTCGAGCGGGAACAGCGTCTAGACAGCGGATCATTTCCATTGCGTCGTCTCCGCGCAGGGTGAGCATGAATCAGAGTCATAGCCTGGCATCGCCCCTCCGTACCACACTTCGCTTCCTCTCATTACTACGGCATCTTTTGTCCCTGCTTGGCGTCGGCCGTCGGCGGGCATGCTTTTCTCCTCGTGGAAAACATCACGACTCGTGCAGTAGTTAGGTACGCCAGACACGCTTCCGGCCCTTTCTCATGGCGGTTTCTTTCCCTCATGGTCTTGTAATGTGAATGAGGTACGCTGTATCTACTGCGGCTAGCCGCGCAAAATACCCGGCTTGTGTTTTGACGCACGACACCTGAACAAACAAGACGGAGATGTTGATGCCTGGAATTTAAACTACGGCTGGAATAAAGATTGCAAATATTTTTTTCTTATTTATTTATTTATTTATTTATTTATTTATTTATTTATTTATTTATTTATCCTAAAGGGGAGGCCACCGATATTTCTACAAAAATACTATTTTGCTTATATACAATAGCTTATTTCCATTAGGAACAAACGTTCCATTAAAATAGTGTCGCGAAGCCAACAAACATTGTACAGTAAAAGCTCGTTAATTCGAACTCGGTTAATTCGAACTTACAGTTGATTCGAACTGACGGGCCGGTCCCGGCACAACCCTGTATATTTCAATGGGGGAAAACTCCGGATAATTTGGACGCGTCGGTATCCAGAACGGCTAGCTGGAACTATGATCCTCTGGTTTCCATCGCTCCTCGCAGAAGAAGTCGGCCCAGGAGTCGGCCCGAAATAGAAGTAATCCACCGAGTATTTTTAATTTTCATTGCCTCGACCCTGTCATGTAAATAAACGAGTTTTCAAGCCTAAACAGCGTCATTATTTCGACATTAGATTAATTAGTTTGTTTGGCTCTTCGAGCTCCATGACCATTATTTACGAAATCACTTGCCACACAGGTGTGGTGCCGCCTAATTCGCTATAAAGAGTCTATTGATTGATTTTGATTGTGGGGTTTAACGCGCCGACGCAACGCAGGCGATGAGGCGCGCCGTAGTGGAGGGCTCCGGATTAATTTTGACCACCTGGGGATCTTTATCGTGCGCCGAAATCTCGTACACACGGGCGTTTTTGCTTTTCGCCTCCATCAGAAAAGCGGCCGCCACGGCCGGGAATCGAACCCGCGACCTCTATAACGAGTCTAGAGGTGGCTGCTTTGTGTTCTGCCTGCGCAGTGTGGCGCGATGTCCATTCGTTCTGGCGCCCGCTCGCTAATTCAAACTCCGCTTAATTCTAGCAATTGTATGGTCTCCTTAGAGTTAGAATTAAAGAGCTTTTGCTGTATAAACATCATATAATTTAAAAGGGTCAGAAACACTGGTACAGCATATGAACACGCAAATATAACGAAGTTTCAAGCAGCTGCAAACGCGTTTGTAGGAAAAGTAAAATGGTGGACTACGTTAAGAAGCATCGGCAGAGGCACCACGAAAATGGGTTTAGTTGGAAACTATTTAATGAGATTGGAAGCCGTGTCCAGTTAAGACCGGTTTCGGTTAGGAAAGAGGGCGAGAATGTTAGGGTGTTTAGTAAGAAAATTTGTATTTTTTTCTTAGCGTTCTTTTATTTTCATTCCATAGCAGCACGGACGCTTTGCTAAATGTATTAGTCCTTGGTAACTTCACTCTTTCACTTTCGCTGGAAATAAATGCTACCTGCAGAGCGTTTCAGATGTACTTACAGCTCGTGGCCCAACTGACAGAGCTCCACCAGTGCGCCATCCATGCCGCCGGGGCACGTGCGAGTGCCATTTTGTCATGTTCGCATGTTCGCATCGCTCCGCTCTTTTTTCTCCCAATGTGGCGGTTACTTGAGTCGCACGCTTATGAGAGTGTATCGACGTGATACATGAAGTTGCGAGGATCATCGGAAACCCAAATTTTGAGGTAGGGGCCCATTTTTGGCGATTTTGATAGACTTTTTCGCACCCACGAAGAGAGCCTGCCGCTAAGCCTAACCACGACTACGGCCTCGGCCGAGGTGGCGCTAGGCCTAGCCTGAGGGCGATAAGTTCGTCGGCGGGATATCGAGTGCTTTTTAGCCTTCACGTGTGCGGACATTGTCCTAAAATGGCTACCGCCATGCGAGTGGAAGTGGACGGCATCGAAATTCTGCCGGCCCAGTGCACGCGATCGCAAGGCTGGAAGACTGCTGGTGAAAGAGTCCGGCGGGCGGGCGAAGGCCAACTCAGCCTTACGCCCGCACTTCGCAACAGTCGAGAAGGCGCCAAGGACACGGATGACGTCACCGGCCTGAGCAACACCGGCAGCCGCGGCTCGGGAGCGGGCGCCCGCGACGGAGGGACACGTCACCCCAAGGAGAAACGTATAAATAAGGGCAAGCTGTTAAAAGGCGCGCGCATGCCAGACCTGCCGCGCGAAGATATGAAGATCATCGTGCGCCCGCGCGGAGGCCTCCGCGTCAGCGACGTTACCCGAGTGGAGCTCAGCCGAGGTCTGACGGCGGCGGCCCAGATTCCCGCAATCGAATCGAGAAAAGACGCCGTTTGTCTGAACGCGCAGCAGAACATCCTGGTGGTGAGCGCTTCCAAGAGGGAGAACGCGGACCGGTATGCTGCCGTAGAGCGGATCGACGTACGTGGCACGACCCACGAGGTCAGTACGTGCGAAGCAGCCTCTCACGGCACTGTGAAGGGGTGATACGAGATACCCCGCTGGAGTACACACCTCAAGAAATCCAAGAGAACGTTGTCGACGAATTCAACTCGACGGCGCTGCAGGGCAAACGCATTGGCAAGACCCGGTCGGTGGTGATTGCCTTCGCAGGAAAGAAGGTGCTTCGTTACATCAGGTACGGCAACCTAGTGATGGATTGTACATTGCACAGAAAGTAGATAGACGTGGGCTACGGATGCGGAGGACTGGGCCACCGCATGGACGTGTGCCCAGACCCTTCGAACACGATTTGCCAGGGTTGTGGAACCCCCGGGCCGACGGACGACCACAAGTGCGACCCCAAGTGTAGCCTGTGGGGAGGCAATCACCTCACGGCAGCCAAGGCCTGCAAGGCAAGATTTAAGACCCCCTACGTCGTTCGTCGACGCCGGTGGGAAAAGAAGCATTCCGATCAAGGAGACTACGAAAAAGGAAGAAGCCGAGACAAGAGAGGTCTTGCAGGCGGACCCCACCGTAGCAGCTCGTCGCAGCACCGAGGAAGTTCGCAGGCGCCGGCCCGGAGCGGCGACGGCCGCCATTAGAACCGCTCCCGGTCGCAATCTAGGCTACTGGGCTGCGCAGGTGGCCGTCAAGGCCACTCCCAGTCGAAGCCCGCAAGGAGCGGCGGCGGCGGCGGCAACCGGCGCTGGGAGACTGCGGGAGAGTGACGTCGAAGGCGAGGAGTGGTTCGAGACGGCGAGCCGGCGAGAATGGACCGGAGTCCGGGACCCGTTCGAGTCCGGGTCGCCGTTCGAGATCGAGGGACGGACCCGAAGACCGGCGATGGAACACCGGCAACAAGGTGGGCTGGGCTAGTGGGTCTCCCGGGGCTCGAGTGCGCGACTGCGAATTCCCCCCCCCCCCCCATTCTCCCTCCCCAATTAACCCCGAGCCCGCAAAAGGACGGTGGCGACGTAACAGAACTCAACAAAATTATCGATCGCCAGAACGCGCACATTCAGGAGTAGAATGTCCAAATCAGGGCACTTAAGTCCAAAATAAAGAAGTTGGCGGGCAGCGCAGGCTCGACCGAAGCGAGACCACTGGAGGGCCCGACGGTGATGGCTAACGTCGCTGAAGGTCCGCGCAAGGTGCCGCGGGGGGATCTCCCCACGCCATTAGCCCGAAGAGAGCGATGCTGGTAGCGAGCAGCGCGAAACAGAAAAGCACCTAAGAGGCGATGGATGCCGAAGAGGCCCCGGTTAACAAGGCGTCCGTTGAAACACCAAAAAGCGGAGGACCAAACGCAATTGCCTCAAGGGGATGCACTGACGGCCATTCTGGCAGCGTTAGGAAGGATAGAAGATCGCCTCAACACGCTGGAAGTGAAGCACGAACGTCTAGCAACGAGGGTTGCTTCCATTAAATTTCGCACCCGCTTTGCGTCCCTGAAGAAGGAACGCGCAGAGAGGACCAAAGACGCGACAGGAAGATCCGCCTGCCATCATTGCACTGCAAGAAACGAACGGGAAGCCGCGACTTCGGGATACATCACGTGCACGGACCCCTCGGGACAACGTAACGGCAACCCAGCACGTCACGGCGCAGAGCGGGTGCGAGCACACGCTGGTAGAAGTCCACGCACGGGAAATTGGCAGCACAAGAAATATATTCATGATGAGTGCGTACTGCAGGCCGTCGCAGAGGCAGTACGAATTCGACCGCACCGTGCAGGAGGCGAAGAGGTGGCGGGGAGCAGGCCGCTCCTGATCATCGGTGATTTCAACGCCCCACACACTCTATGGGGTTACAAATTTTTCTCCAAGAGAGGAAAAGCCCTGGTACGAACCATGGAAGACCAACACCCGGCCCTACTTAACGAATCGGGAGTCACCACGATAAGAGGCAACAGCGTGGCCAGGGACACCACGCCGGACCTGTCGTCTCTGGCCGGGTCGCTCGACGCGTCGTGGAGATGCGAAGAGGTTGACCTGGGGTCGGACCACAGCATCATCAGCATTACTGTCCGCGGTACCCGTTTCCGAGCCGTTGGGCAAGGCGCGGGTCACCGACTGGGACAAGATGAGAAACTTCACCCAGGAAGACGGGCGAAGACGCCGGGCCAGCGTACAAGACATAGTCTTACGAGGAATGGGCACGTAACCAGAAGCAGGCCCTGCAAAAGTTCACGCAGAAAATAGCGACGACGACGCAGACGCCGTTCGTCGACGCCAGGTTGTCCAATATGTGGGCGGCCCTTCACTCGCTAACTCGAAGGTGGAAGCGTCAGCGACGCAACAGAAAGCTCGCCAGACGCATCGCCTTGCTTAACAAGCAAATCACCGAATACGTGGCTAAGTTATGCAAGAAAAATTGGCTCAAGATGTGCGACGGTCTGCAAGGTCAGGTGTCCATGGGGAAGACGTGGAAGCTCTGGAGACCTCGACAGACCGTTTACCATGGCGGAACTGTGGGCTGCTATAGACGAGAGCAACAAGAGAAGCGCACCCGGCAAGGACGCCATAACCTACCAGTTGCTCGCCAGCATAAGCGGTACGGCAGCGCGCGAGCTCCTTGGGCACGTCAACGAAGCCTGGGAGAGCTCGCGGTTGCCGCGCGAATGGAACGAAGGAGATGTGCGATTCACGAGGGTGCTGCTTTGGGCCTGTTGGTATGACATGACGAAACCTTGAAGCGCTAGGACACAGGGACAAGCGAGTGGGACACACAAGGCACCTTGTGTGTCCCACTCGCTTGTCCCTGTGTCCTAGCGCTTCAAGGTTTCGTCATGTGCGATTCATCCCGAAGCCCGGAAAGGCACCCTGGGTCGACAACATGCGTCCCATATCCCTCACGTCCTGCGTCGGAAACGTCTGGGAGCGCATGGTGTTACGCCGGTTGCAGGAGCATCTCGAAGACACGGGGCAGATACCCGCGACGATGTTCGGTTTCCGCAAACATCTGAGCACCCAAGACGTCATGGTGCAGCTTCACGAGCTGGTGGTGAAAAAAAACCACGAGGCACGTTCCCCAGCGATTCTCGCTCTCTACCTGAAAGAAGCCTTCGACAACGTGACGCACGCGAGCGTGCTGTCGAACTTTAAAAAGACAAAGTGCGGCCGGAGAACCTTCGATTACGTGAAGAAATTTTTGACCAAAAGAACAGCAGCCATCACAGTAGGAGGGGAGAAGTCGTACCCCATCGAGCTAGGCGAGCGGGGCACCCCTCAGGAGTCCGTCCTGTCTCTCCTGCTCTTCAACCTGGCTCTCTTCCCCTACCTCATTTACTAGAACAAATAGACGGCATTGACCACGCCTTTTACGCCGATGACATCACGGTGTGGACGGCGAAGGCCGGCTCCGACGGGTGGATCGAGGATTCCTTGCAGCGTGCGGCCACGACCGTGCACGAGTACGCAAAGTCGTGCGGGTTGAGCTGCGCACCGCAGATGTCGGAACTTTTACTCATACAGCCGGGCAGACTCAAGAAGGTGCCCCAACCGGCCGTCACGGTCAGAATCGATGGCATAGGGATCAAGACGATGCAGCAATGCAGGATACTGGGCCTGCTGCTGCAGAACAACGGGAAAGCGCACACCGCCGTCGTTAAAATCAAAACCACCACGGAACAGATACTCAGCACGTTACGCTGGATGTCTAACAGGAACAGAGGCCTGAAAGAGGACGACGCCATCCGCCGGGTGCCGGCGCTTGTCGTGTCGAGGGTCACCTACTCGGTCCCGTATCTCCAGCTGACGAGGACGCAGAGAAACACCCTCGACACGCTCATTCACAAGGCAACGAAACAAGCTCTGGGCGTTCCCATATACTCGTCGACCCGACGGCTTCAGGACATGGGCGTCCACAACACCGCGGACGAGCTGGTGGAAGATCAACTCTCTAATCAACGCGTCAGACTAAGTAGCACAGAACACGGACGCTCCGTCCTGCGCAAGCTAGTATGGCGGATCGAAGCGATACCCACAATGGTGCCCCTACCCGAGAGGTGGAAGAAGGCAATCGAAACCAAGCCCCTACCCCGGAACATGACCCCGGGTAAGGATGACGGGAGGCGCGATGCGCGGGCCAAGGCCCTGGCCCGACAGCTGGAGGAGAATCTCCGGGTTCTATACGCGGATGCCTCGCTTAGGAAAGGCAGTGACCGGGTGGCGGCACTCGTTACGACACACGACCGACTGATCGTCACAGCGTCGACGAGGATGAGAGATCCTGTGCCGGCAGAAGAGGTGGCTGTGGCTGTGGCGCTCGTTCAACCGGGCGTCGAGGCCGTGGTCACGGACTCCAAGACTGCGTACGGCAACTACCGAAGGGGACGCGTTTACTCCGCGGCATTTGCGATTTTGAACAAGAACGTGACACCGGGACGAGCCGTTGAGCTCGTGTGGGTCCCAACTCACTCGGGGGTAGCAGGCAACACCATCGCCGACTACCACGCCCGCCAAATGACGCTCCGGGCAGCCACTGAGTCGCGCGATGATGCGGACACCCCGAGCCAAATGACAATCTACAGAGAGATTACTCGAACGTACAGAGAAGAACGGCGCACCTTACCCGAACCGCACCGCACTATAACCAGGCAACCGCAAAACGATCTTACGCAGAGTACAGGCGGGGTCGCTCGCGCACCCCGCCCTGCTCTATCGCATGTATCTCGAGTTACACGACGCAACCTGTCCTTTCTGCAAGCATAAGGAAGGCACCCTGTCGCACGTCATGGCGGAATGCGCGTTCCTCAAGAGTCCACTTCCCCCCACTCCCTCCCCTACACTCCCCTATCCTACCTCCACTTCCCCACCCCCACCTTGCTGTCCATCCCCGTCCTGCCGACCCAGGTAGCCCTGGTGGCCAGGGGCCAGGACTTCTTGGCGACATATGGGTCCCGTGAATAGGGACCACCGGTGGCTGGTGCCTGTGGGCACCACCAAATCATTTGGGCTCAATAAATGTTGTTTCATCAGCATCATCTATGCCGCCGCGTTTGATTACCACCAGTGCCCGTTCATCGGTCTGATCGTGGTGTTTCCTCCTAGTTCTGCTTCTAGTATTCGACCGAACGCAGTCAGTAAATCCACGAAACGGCGCCCTCAGGAGCTTCAGGTTCCACTCCAACATTTGTTTTTAGTTTTTTCGCTCCACATTCGTTTCCAATCAGTCAATTGTGTGCATGTTTTCTTGAGTTGGGGAGTTAAACGCGCCGAGGCTACGCAGGGCCATGAGGCGGGCCGTAATGCAGGCCTCAGGATCAATGATGACCACTTGAGGATCCTTAAAGGGGGCCCGAGATGGATTTCAAAGTGTTTTTGTTTGTGTCAGAAATCTACTCTATAGTTCTTGTAGAAACAAGTCCAAAAATAGTAAGCATATTCGCTCACGCTAACAAAAGTTATTACCCCGACGAGACAGAACTATTTGTTGGCTCGGCGGCTTGCGATGACGACATAGTCAATCAATCAATCAAGAGCTTTATTATCACAAGACAGGAAAAAGGTTTACAGACTATTTGGACCGATAGCCAGGAGGCTAGTTTCCGGTCCAATACAAAAATACACATACAAATGAGTCGCAGGTATCCACCAAGTTTCGAAGATAAAGAAAATGAACAAAATAGGCAAAGAATAAATGAAACACAAAACAGTATAAACATCCAACATAATCACAATCGCATCATTAAACAACATTCTGTTTATCCAAATAAAACATCTTGCAAGACAATTTGAAGTTCCTCGCAGTTTTCACTTGAATAGGTACATCGTTCCACACTTTGGCACCGTAGAATTCAATAAGCCTTTCGCCATAAACGTTATGACACATTGGCAAGTTGAAGTTGGCGTTGGATGCTTGCCTAGTGCTCCGAACAGGGATAGAAAAACGTGCTAAGGGTACAGGAAAGTTATGGTTTATAATTGTGTTTACTAAAAGAGATATTTTGTATTCCCGAATAGTTGAAAAAGAAAGTACACGAAATTCCTTAAAAATTGTATTGACAGGACGGTTGAATGCAGAAAATGATATTATTCTTAGTGCTCGTCATTGTAATCGATATAACGGCGTAAAATATGTTTCATAGGTAAGCCCCCAGGCTTCCGTACAATAAATAATGTGGCACTGAAATAAAGTGAAGTATAAAGATCGTAACATACTACATGAGAAGAAAGACCGCGCTTTGGTTAACGTGAAACAACTAAGCGCAAGTTTTTTACACACCTTTTGTATTTGTTCTTTCCAATGTAGGTGTGAATCAAAGACAACACCCAGATATTTGAAGGAAGTTACATTCTCAATTGGTTTGTCGTTTATATACACACTAAAAGAACTATTATCAATTACTTTTCTCCTCGAGTGAAAGATGACACATTTAGTTTTGTCGGTGTTTATGGTTAACTTACTTTTCAAAAACCATGAGTAGATACTGTCCATTTCAGCTAGTATGGTATCTTGCATTTGGGATAGAGAATCACCACAAAATGTAATTGCGGTGTCATCCGCATACATTAGTATTAGTCGGACCTCGTCCGAGGCGAAGCACTCATTTCATGGTTGGCCGCCGGAATGTCCGCGATTTTTGACGGCGACGGTTTGGTTTAGAGCGTCGTCGTTACCATGGTTACTTCAGCGAGTGGGTCGCACATGATACGACGACGTCCTTTTTTTTTTTAAGCTACGTTTTCAGTCTTTACGGACTTTGAGCAGGAGATACTGGTGATTGCGGAAGTCGACCTTGCACGCGCGAGAGTTTCCGTGAACGGTAACTTATTTTTACCGTCGCTACATAGCGATACAGAGGCTAGAATTTCTACCGACTGTAGTAGCGAGCCCCCTGCGCCGGCGAAATGTACGCTCGCGTTTTGATTAGATTACCGGAAAGTTCCGAGTAAACGCCCTCCCCCGAAACATCGCCCACCCCCCACGGGTGAAATATTCAATTTACTGAAAGACGCGCGCCCACCCCGTAAAATCCATGGCTTTAGCGCCGATGAGTGAACAAAACAAACCCGAATCATCTCTTCATGTGTAGATGCGGTCACTTATTCGTCCTTTCCGCGCTTGACCCGAAGTTTCGCCCATCTCGTATTTTTCACTTGATATCACTGTACTTAAATTTGGGTGGGCGTTCTTCCGGAACTTTATGGCACAGCAAATGCGCTGCGCTCGGCGCTTCATGCAAGCAATCTTAGTTGATGTTGTTTACTACATTCTTGCTAAATGATGATCAGGAGCACGATAAATGACAATTTTTTTCAGAATGAGCAAGCAAAATCTCCGCCCCTACTCCAGCCTCCCACGCTTCCAATGGTTCAGATGCCTTTATGAACTAGCATAGCTCTTTTATGCTTTCAAAATCGTCTTGGGCAAGGTAATATAGGTAACTGCGGAATCATTACAATATATCTTACTCATTTTATATCGAAATATTTAGCGGTGGCGTGAATTCTGGTTAATGCAATACTTGGTCCTAATTCTTCCCACTAGATGGCGGCGTCAACGTCATGTTTTCGATTTTTTAAGCTCTACATTAGAAGTATACGGCTCTTTAAAAAAATTATTGTATTGTGAGAGTTCAATCTAAGACGTCTAAGATTCAAGCCATTTCAAGCGTAAGCGAACAGTTCTGGGCAACAAACGTTTGTGTCATTTGCTTTGCGACAAATTCGCCAGATGTCGCTACTCGGCAGAGCCGGTAAGCCGGAATGCAGAAACCGCAGAGTGCAATCCTTTCGTTTCCAGCGGCAAACGGCTACTCTTGCTTCATTCAACATGGTAAACGGTAAAGTGCGCTAAGGACACTAGGCAACAGGTTCATTCAGAAGGCCGGTGCAGCAAACCACACTTTCCTGCGATCATGACTTGATGGGAAGCAATGAAATGAAACTCTTTGGCAGTTGTTACGGGATGAGCATGCTCTTGCCCTTGTCGCGACCGCCGCAAAGAATCAGCTGCAACAGCGTTTGGGCTTGAACTGATTTATTCAGCCCGCGTGAGCGCACTTGAGCGTGCGCCTCGTGATCACGAGCAGTGGCCGGCGTCGTCCAAGCGCTGCGTGCGGAGCTCCTCCTTCGTCGTCGGCGCGGCGCTCCCTTGGCGCGCCGTTCGTTACCACCTCTGAAACAACGTCGAGGCTACGCTCGAAACACAGATGGTGCAAAGAATCTATTCGGGTACAGCGTCCAAGAAAGCAAATGCAAAGAAAACTGATGATACTCTAACACCAGACACGGATCACACCAGCGATCACGCTGGCTGCAAGCGTCGTTGCTCCTGCGCTCACTGTATCCTTCCGCCGAGAACGGAGGAGCGTCAAGCCCGGTTTGGCCCGGTGTGTAAGTGCTTTACACTCCGGTATAAAACAAATATGTGTGACTGTGTAAAAGCACCCACTGTTGGGAATGAGGATCCCATGGCGGTCGCCAAGGTTGTGACTCGTATCCAGCTCGTCACCGATGGTGCGAATCAGCCATCCCGACGCTGTCTCCGCTGTTACGACTGGCCACCCGAGCGCAGTCACCGGTGTAGCGACGTTGCCTCGCTCCGTCCGCTATCGACGCGGCGCAGAGCAGAGCGAAGAAGTTCTCGAGCCGACGAAAACTCAAAGTAACATTTATATACAGTATTTACAGGGTAAGCAAACGTTACATCATTCGCACAAAGGCGACAGCACCCTTCCACTCGGTGCTTCCGAAGAGACTGGTGCCGGAGAGAAGCCGCCGAGGAATGCCGACGATGAGAGCCTCCGGGCTTCTTTTATAGCCCGGGAGTTCGTTGTGGCCCCAAGAAGTTCGAAATGCTCCAATCAGGGCTCTCGCTGCCTGAAGTTTGAATTCCGACGAATGGTAGCGAAGCGGTGAGTCAGCTGCGCCGCCAATGGGGAAAGGGAGAGCGATGCCGCCGCCGTCTCCGTGACCTCGCCTCCGGGCGTAGCGACATGCCCTTGTTTGGGTCGTTCTCCGCTGAGAGATTCGGCCGCGCCGCAGCGTTTCGAGATGCAGGAGTCGGCCGCGCCGCAGCGTTTCGAGATGCAGGATTCGGCCGCGCCGCAGCGACAAAGGGAGTGGCGTGATACAGCCTCGCTGTCGGCGCGTCGCCTCGTGCAACGCCTTTGGGCCAGGCGCTCTGGCACAACAGCACCCCCGCCGCCAGACAATGCGCCGTGAAGACGAGCTGCCTCCACGTGGCTCGGATGCTGGGCGCGCTCGTTCGCCAGGCTCATCCAGGTACACCTCCAGTGCCCCAGGAAAAGGGCGGCTCCACCAAGTTCCTCTCCTTGAACGGGTACCGCCTGCCAGGTCCGGATCGCAGGTACCTCGCCGTGCTGCCCAGGTGTCTCGACCAGCTTCGTCCGGCTCTTCCGGTCTGTCCTCAGCACCGGTTGCTCATCGTTCTGGAGCTTGCAAAGAACCGACCGACAACAGGCAACACCCAGCGCAAGCAAGCACCCTCTGTCCTCCGTCAGAACACCAGACTCTAAAACGTGACAAACTCTCCTAGCTAAGTGTCTATCCCCAATTTGGACCCTCTACACCAAGAGACCCATGCGGGACGTAAAACTCTTAAAGGAAGAACTCACACTTAAGTGTCAAAATTAACACACGACATTAAATGATAACTAAGGTTGATTACTTGAAATCACGCGGTGCGGAAATAATCAACTGAGGCAGCAAATGAGGGCAATAATTTTGCTCCCATCTACCTGCTAAGATAAAAGCTGCTCACGAAGAGGCGAAATGAAAGACACTGGGAGGATGAACGCGGTCCTACTTAGAACGCCCGGCTTAGTGCGTCTGCGTTACCGGCTACAAAGCACGCAAACTTCTGCACTGCCCACACTACGCAGCCACATTCCTTTCCGGAATTACTGCAAGCCTCTTCTCGGAAAGTTAGCCTGTGACTTAAGTACAAACTGGTCGTTTGCATCCTCTTGGCATAGTATAGCTTCCATGCCACGATTGCTCGATCGCACTGAATAACGAACCTTTCGAAAAGTCGGGGACCGTTAGAACTGGCTCCTCGCTCAAGGGTCCTTTCAGCGCTTAAAGCGCGTCCTCCTACTTTGTGCCCCATTCTACCCTTTACTGGCTCACTCTTTCTGAGAGCGTCAGTTAAAAGACTAGCCAGTGTAGAGTAATCTTTCCGCTAAGTCTAGCCATATCCAGTCAAACCCGAAAAGTCCTTATCTCTGACTTCTGACTTGTTCGTTGGTCGGCGATAGCTTACGACTGCGGCTACTTCGACGACTGACGGTCTGCGTCGGCCGCGCTACCACCGCCACATGCGCTAGATACGTCACTTCGGCGTATCCTATGTGACACTAACTGTTAGACTGATAGGCCTGCTTCTTTGCGTCTGCTCAGTACAACTCGAAAGTTCTACTTGCTCCTAGCCGTGCGCTAGAAAAGCTGGCGACATCGTCGAGGTAATGGAGCGCGTTCTACGACAGGCCACGAAACACCGATCCTTTAGTTTCGACTCAAAAGGCCACACGGCGCGCGTTTGAGGCCGAAGCTGAACATGACGGGACGGACTGTCCGAACGGGGAAACGAAGACCGCAGCGTTACAACTAGCTCTTCCCCAAAGGCTAGTTTCGTTATTCGAAGCGCGTTCTCTTTCCGCGGTCATATACAAGCCTCGCAAAGCTGACGCCCGTAATCTCGCGCGGAGCTGACTTCAAGGCCAACACTGCGGCCGGCACGCATGCCTCGCAATCGCGTTTCCGCTCAAAGCAGAAAGCTCTGATCGTTCGCTTTCGTCCTGAGCGCCTTCGTTCCTCTGGCTTGGAATGCGGGTGAAAGTGCCCCACCTTGCTTTCAAGCAAGTCATCGCGAACTGGGGACAACATCGAGTTCGCCTCGCAACGCTCGGCCACCTGGGTTTCCCTGCCGATGGGGATGACGCAACCCGCTTCGGCCGTCGGCGGCTCCACTAAGCTACTGCCAGAGCTTTCGGTCCGCTCGCCGCTCGGCCTTCGTTGCTCGCTCGTCTCTCGTGTCCCGTTCGCAGGCTTTGCAACAACATTGCCCGACTTAGAGCTCCCACCCGAAGGAACACCTGTTTCCGGGGGCTCTAGCGGCTTCGTCTGGCTAGCCTCGCTGTCCACACTTTCTCGCGAAACCTCGCTATCTCGCGCACTGTGCGCGATCCTGTTGGAAGCCGTGTCTGAGGCCTCCCCTGATTCTGAGCGTTCTGCCGAGATCGTTGAACCCGAGACCGACACATGAACTCGATCAGCGGACCCGTACGGCCCTCTGTCGGACGTCTCAGCAAGTGCTTTATCTCGCTCAGGCACCCCTTTGCTCTCGGTGACGGCGGTACGGTCTCTGTCAACGTCACTCGCGACGAGCTCACCGGATTTCTCTGTCGGCCCTGTCGGCAGCGCTTCGACCTTGAGCTCGTCTTCGCGTAACGGCTGATCGGAAAACGGTGACAACGTACTCTCCGTGTCGCCCGGCTCCGTTTCTCCACCGAAGGGTTGTACGCAAACCGCCTCAGCCGCTGGCGGTTCGACTAACCTACCGCGACAGTTTTCGGTCGGCTCGCAGTTCGGGCTAAGCTGCTCGGCGTCCTTTCGCGTCTCGCTCGCTGGGGAAGAGTCAACATTCTCCGAGAGCTTCCCCGCTTGCGAACTCGAAAGTGCCTTGCACTGGCCACTGCTCGCGGACTCTGCGCGCGTTTCGAAATCTTTATTTCGAAGCGGCCTCTCTGCTTCCGCGCCGTTCCCGCTCTCTTGGCTCGCTTCTCTGGCCAAGAATACGAGTGCGGTCGCTTCGCCTTTGCCCTGGCACGCTCCGTCTTCGGGCCCTGACCTCTCCAAAACGAACGGCGGCCGTTGGTCCTGACTTCTCGGACCGCTCGCCTGAACTGTTGGACAAGTCACGCTAGGCGCCGGCGAACCCTGCCGGAGCTCTGACTCTAGCCTCATCAACTCGAGCTCCATTTCGGCTAGCTCTCTCTCTAATTGCCTTTCGGCTTCCTCTCTCCGTTTCTGCCTTTCGGCTTCTTCGCGCTCACGGCGCTCTTTCTTTTCGGCTTCCTCGCACTCCCGGCGCTCTTTCTTTTCGGCCTCCTCGCGCTCACGGCGCTCTTTCTTTTCGGCCTCCTCGCGCTCACGGCGCTCTTTGATATCCTCCCTGGCCTCATTGACTTCCTCAGCCGTTACGTTCTCCTTCCGCATGATCTCAAGGATCGCATGCTTCCGTTTCGCACGGCCTAAGTCAAGGCCCAGCTCCTCGCAAATTTCGATGAGTTCCTTCACTTTGAGGTCCTCCATCGTTTGCACTGGCCTCTTGCTGCTTACCCGCGTTAGAATTCCCTTGCCGTACCTACACTATCGAACTACTAGTAAGACACGCGCAAGTAATTCTCTACGCTCCTTTGTTTACCTCTCGGCACTAGCTTTGGTTTCAAAACACTTTCTCTAGGCTTGAAACACTCAAAGCTACACACAGTGCTTCACACAGCCCTTCTCTAAACTACCATAACCTGTGCTAGAGAAGTCTGGTGAACTGAGAGAAAACGTCGAGCGCTTACCACATCAGGTAGTAGCCGTTGCCGGTCGATCCCGCAGCTGCCATCCACTGTTGGGAATGAGGATCCCATGGCGGTCGCCAAGGTTGTGACTCGTATCCAGCTCGTCACCGATGGTGCGAATCAGCCATCCCGACGCTGTCTCCGCTGTTACGACTGGCCACCCGAGCGCAGTCACCGGTGTAGCGACGTTGCCTCGCTCCGTCCGCTATCGACGCGGCGCAGAGCAGAGCGAAGAAGTTCTCGAGCCGACGAAAACTCAAAGTAACATTTATATACAGTATTTACAGGGTAAGCAAACGTTACATCATTCGCACAAAGGCGACAGCACCCTTCCACTCGGTGCTTCCGAAGAGACTGGTGCCGGAGAGAAGCCGCCGAGGAATGCCGACGATGAGAGCCTCCGGGCTTCTTTTATAGCCCGGGAGTTCGTTGTGGCCCCAAGAAGTTCGAAATGCTCCAATCAGGGCTCTCGCTGCCTGAAGTTTGAATTCCGACGAATGGTAGCGAAGCGGTGAGTCAGCTGCGCCGCCAATGGGGAAAGGGAGAGCGATGCCGCCGCCGTCTCCGTGACCTCGCCTCCGGGCGTAGCGACATGCCCTTGTTTGGGTCGTTCTCCGCTGAGAGATTCGGCCGCGCCGCAGCGTTTCGAGATGCAGGAGTCGGCCGCGCCGCAGCGTTTCGAGATGCAGGATTCGGCCGCGCCGCAGCGACAAAGGGAGAGGCGTGATACAGCCTCGCTGTCGGCGCGTCGCCTTGTGCAACGCCTTTGGGCCAGGCGCTCTGGCACAACACCACACACAAAAGATGTTTTTTGTAGCTTTCTGATGTTTTTACGCTCGTAAAAAATTGATTAAATCAAGAGCGCACAAACACGTCACGATTAGTTCAAGAAATAGCCGTTGCGCTCCGATACCATCGGCCCCCCAAAAAACCCCATCTCAGGGGCCCTTTAACGAGCGCCAAAATCTGGAAACACGGCTAATTTCGATTTTCGACGCCATCTGAAAAGCAGCCACCTCGGCCGGAAATAAACCCGCGTCCGAATTAAGGTAACTTTCCCTCCGTTTAAACCAGAACGGCATATGAACATGTGCAATCATCGACGAATGAAACGCCAACACGAAAATGTGAACCAAAACACGCAAAATTGAAAAGTACTGTTCGTTAAGGTGCAACAATGGCGCTTTTGGTATATTCTGAAAGCCACTATTACTATCTTTGGTTCTCTGGCTAAACCACGCGTCATTTCGACTTGCATGGAAAGAAATCGCCCTATTTGTGGGTTTTGGTTCATATTTTCGTCTTCGCGCTTCATGTATTCATGACTGCACATCTCCACGACTCTGGACACTTTGTTTTAACTCGGTAAGTGCTGTCTAGGTCTGTTGTTCAAGCTGGCGCACGCATCAGTCACGTGAAACGCCCACGAAGCAAGATTTAAGAAAGACAAGGCGCAGAACATTTTCGCTGAAATCAACATATGTCGTCAGATATTAGAGCGGCTTCCAGAATATATACGCCTTTGCACAATCTGCGCAGTTTATCATACCTTTGACCCTGTTAGAATCAGGCATGCGCATACAATCAGCCGCACTGTATGGTGAAAACATCTTCATAATTTTTAATTGGAACGTAAGAATATTGACCTCTTGCACCACACAAAATTCCTAGAAACACACAAGACTCCTTATGAGTTGTAATGCAAAAGCATTACATTTATTTCAAGCGATTCGAGTTTGAAAGTATTGTTACCATATATGTAGAATCACAACTTGGCACTGAGGGTACATTGCAGTGCTGACAGCACCTACGAAAGTAGTTTGTAATTAATGGGCCGAGAACCGCCCTGGAAGACAGAAGAAGGCTGTGTGGACACGCAAGGGGGAGTACATTCAACTGGACGGTAGAAGATATGCATAGGACGGCAACATAACAATTAACGAAAGACGCCAAGAACAACGGTGTTGGCTAACGCCGAATGACGCGTTCGGCAGTAAAAAATCTGCTGCAGTGTTCGTGAGTTTGGGACGGTCGTGAATGGCTCGCGCAAGTGGCAAAATACGAAAAATGCCCTGCGTTTCGTTGCGGAGGAGCGGCTCGCTGATGAGGCCACCAAAGGATTGGGCCCCAGGGTAAGGTGCCCGGACGGCTGCGCCAACAGCGGCGAAGATTTGTTTTCCAGTACACCACCGTCATTATGACACTCCCAACAGAGCTCTCAGACGCTCAATGTACTACCCTTACACAACCCTTCTCAACAAACAATTATTTACCATGTACTTCAGGACAAAATACCCTTAGGTAGCACAACAGATTCAAGCCTGCTTAACCTTACCCAAAGCGTTTCGCTGAAAACAACAATCTGCTATTGCCCAAGGTTGAATAGAATTATGATTATGGAAAATGTACGGCGCATATAATTGGAATAACGTTCTGGAATAAGGTACCTACTGACATCGAAACTTCTATTTCATCTCATTCGTTTATAAACGTCTCCAACACCATCTAGTTACCACACTTGATACTTCATCAGCGCCGTGAATGCTGCCTAAATTCATACATGTTTCTTATTGATGCTAGCTGTTTTGATGATGTAAATGTTACCAATATGCTTTGGTGTTCCTTTGCGTTGTGGAATTTTTACAGTGTATTTTTTGGGTCGATTTATTTTTTCTCGCCGTATGCTCTCAATCATCCCGTGTAAGCATGCTCATATACTTGAATTTATTCTGATTTATTCACGCATTATTTCTACGGCCTGTAAAATTGCACGTCTCATCTGCTTTATTTATTAACCGGAGGTCCCCAAGACAGCTTTGTAACTTTGGGACCTCCTTGTACATTAGATGGTGCAATAAACAGAAAGTTAAATAAATTTGGGATCGCTATTTTTGTGCAGCGAACGAGAAAATCTATTTTAATCTTGTGTTTGAGCTTGCAACAATTTGCAACAATTTAAAAGCGCTGTGACGGAAAGACGAGTTGCAGCATATGTTTCTATGTTTCGGTCTCTTGTCTTTCCGTGGCGGTCATAAATCCTTGCATGCTTGTACCAACTCGCCCAAACAACAATATTGGGCTTTCACCTTCAGTATCACTTCCTTGCCGCAGTGTTTTCCGCATCGTCGCGCAATTGAATTATAATCGTGTACTCTGAACAACGCGTATGTTCTTTTTAACAGCAGAGCTGTACAAGCTTTTAGTTCCGCCGTCGCGCGTTACCAGAAACTCAGCCCAGCCGAGCGCACGTGAACGTGCACCTCGTGAGGAGCGTCCCGTGTCGTCCAAGCTTGCGCATAGGCTTGCGTCACGTAAGCAGCTCACAAAAAACCTCAAGGAAAAATACCCAGCGCACGTGATCGTACGCCTCGTCAGTGCGCCCGGCGTCGGCCAGCGCGACCTTCGACAGCACTCTTCCCAGCGTTTATGGCATGATCTCTCGCGTGCTGTTCTCTTTGCCAGTTCACGTGCGTTCGCGCTGGAAGTAGAAAGTACATAGCAGCTCGCGCTACAAACGCCGATTTAGCTAAGCCAGTTGCCGCGGGTTCTAGCACGTGCTAACGCGGTCCCCTTTGGGAGAGATGTGAAAGCCAACGGACAAAACGATCCGGTCCTGCCGGTCATAGAGAACTTACAGCGGCAAGTTTTGTAATTAATGTGAAGTGCAACATCCGGGTATCCGACGAAGGGAGAGGGGCCGCCAGCTCTGCTGATTCTCCAGCCTTGCAGTGCTAGTGCAAGCTGCCCCAATTTTTCTTGTTATAGTATTACAAGTAGCCGCCTGTGACAACGGAGCTGCCGTCTGTATAATGTTTATAACTTCTACGCAAAGAAAACAACTATGAAAATTGAAAGAAAACCTCCTAAACATGATGATGCACTAACACCATTGGACGCGGGTGCAATCATCGTCCGCGGCAAGTGTAAGTACGGAGCAAACTAAAAAAAAGTGCGCCCATGAAAGGCAGGCGTTGTATGCTTAGAAAGTTGCACGACTAGCGAAACAAAAAGCTAGAGCGTGTAAGCATCGCAGCGGCTTTGCGGCACGCCAGGAGTCTGAGTGCCCTCTCAACGGCGGTGGCGCCTGCAGCGGAGCGCGTGTTCTCTATATAAAACTGTCGCCTATGTTTCGTGGCCAGTAAAAGCATTGAAAAACCCGGGCTCTACCAAGCCCGATATCTTGGCTTCCACGCTACAGCCTGCGGGCTCTACGTCAACCTGTCTTCTACAGATCTGAAGGTCATAGAAGTTCTGGCGAGAACTATCAGCGTCTGCCTGGGTCTTCCCAAATGTACGTCGACAGTTGGAACTTTTCGGTAAGTTCGGTGATACTCTGCCGCAGTGCTTCAACATCAAGACGGGCTCCGAATGCCTCCGCGCCATTTCATTCGGTGACATGCACACAGTTTGGCAGCCATCACCCCATCGCTGTAAGAAGCTTGCTTGAAGCAAATATTCGACCACTTCGCAAGTCAGTATTGCCACTGTAGACACTCGCGCCGTGGAATATGATAACTAAAGTTTCCGGAATCAGCAAAAAGTCGTCCAAGTCCGCACCTGCGCTGAAGATTTTCGCTGTCGAACACACATTCAGTGCGTACGCAGACCACACACGCATTTATGCGGATGGCTCAGTTACCGCGGATTCATTCACCATTGGCGTGTGGATTAAGTACACTTCAGAGAACTTTACAGACAACATATTCCATTACATCCCTCATACTTTTTAAGTGCGAATGCACTTTATAAGCGACCCCAAACCATCCACCGCCGGCGGCGGCGGCGGCGGCGGTGTCGGCGGCGTCCGCAGTGCTCCTCTATATTTAAAAAAGAAACAGCATCCGGCGCCAGGTTTCGATCCGAGGACTTTGCGGCCGCAGCGCGACGCGCTACCGACTAAGCCACGGAAGCCGCGCTGATATCAGTGTGAGTAACGCGCCTTATATCTTTAACGCATTCAAACTACGTCGTCAGCGGCGTGCGTTGGCGACTCAGCGGCGTTATAGCGGCTTGATAACTGCGTGGTGTACACGTGATACTACAAACCCGATGGAAGAGATGGAAGAGAAGGCGGCGAGGCGGTGGGCTGCGGGGGCCGAGCGCAAGCGCCGCAAGCGGGCCGACAACCGTGCATTCGCACTTTCACATTCTCCCCCTCGGGGAAATGCGGGGGAATTTTTTTAGGAGACGATGCCATGTTTTCTGTCCAGCGCACCTTGCAAACTTCTTTCAGAAGTTCAATTCTTACAGCTCATCTCATACCACCCATAGTTTTACACCCCTTGTCCTATACACCAGCCACCCTTTTTTTTTTAAACCACTCTTGGTCTTCATCCTGGCCCTTTACACCAGCCGTGCTCATAGTCTTTAATTGATTTTATTCGTGTTCCCACAAACCTTTTAGTTGTCACCAATTCATCAAACCACTTTCTTGGCGCTCTTTGCCCTAGCTGGCCTTGCGCCATTAACCTTCAAACATCATCATCATCATGGATTAAGTCGGTCCAGTGCAAGATCAAGTAAAACTGAGCTGCAAAATATCCTCTACCGCTACCGAACTGGCAGCTGTAGGTGCCGCCCTTCATTTCATTGGCAATAATCATGCCCGGCAGTGGGTGATAGGGACTCGCGGTGTGCTTTCAAAGCTCTAAGAAGGCTACCCAAACCACCGCTGTCAACTTGTGTGGAAAATTAACGAGGCCGGTCACATCGCCCTTCAATGGTTGATGGTGACTCTGGGATAGAATACCACGTCTCCACCGCCTCCACCGGCCACTTCCTACGCCGCACAATACAGTATCCTTATTTTTGAGAGGACCATAATGCTCTTATCTCTGTGACTGCTTGAACTGAGCAAATGTTGAAGTGGCAGGCCCCTCGCAGAAGGTATCCACCTCTGCATTCGCTGACCTTCATTGCGAATTCTGCATTCCGGACGGCCTAAGCAAAAGGCCCGAAGGAGTGATGCGTTGTCTGCGGCTCACCGTGGCTTACACCGGAAGCTTCCAGGACCCCGGCCCACACCGGCATAGGTGCTAACGAGGCAGCGAATGCACACGCTCGAGCTCTTACTTCCCGGGCCGCTGTTTCTCGTACACCTATACACGGGCCTCCCGAGGACGAGACCTCCGAGTCTCTCCTCAGTTTCAGGGAAATTACCCTTCATTACCGCCTCCTCCGCCGTACTCTCCCACCCCCCCATCCACACCTATCCCCCGAGGCTGCCCACATGTGGCGGATACTCCAAACGCACACGTTCCCTCATCGTACTCAACTAATACATACACATCCACATCAATTCCACACACCCCACTGCCCCAAGTGCGGTCAGCTGGATACTCTGTATCACTCTCTTTGCGAATGTCCTGCTGACCCATATTCCCCACTCCCCTCCTCATTCCACTGGGAGCAGGCCCTGGGCAGCTCCGAGGAGTCCAGCCAAGTGCTGGTCACCTGCCGAGCTCTGGCGGTCGCGGCGGACCTCTGGTCCTCCGCCACGCCCCCTCGCTAACCCGGTTTTCTTTTCTTTTAATAAAGTTTTGTTCTCTCTCTCTCTCTCCAGTTCGGAATGGGGTGGGAGGACTGAGCCCCGCGTGCGCTGAGAGGGAGACTACTGAGCAGGTGTAGGCCATCTGCCCACGATCTGCCGCTGCGCGAGCAACACAGGCTCGCTCCCTGCCTCGTGTACAACGTGGAGCAAGGCTGGAATTGTGTCAATTTCGGGGGCCCCGGGCAAACAATGATGACTCATCTTTAGGGCGCAAATTTTACTCCGTTTCGTGTGGAACTCTGTAATACAAAAAATTCGGCGATTCTTGAATTGTCAACCCGCTTGGTGGCCGTGTACATTTTTCGGTTGGTTTATTATACTGTGCTTCCTTTATTGGTCTTTTGCTTTAGAGTTTGGTTTATTGCGTTTTTTGGGGGTCGTTTACTTATATTGTATTTGTGTTTTCTTTCTCATTGCTGTATCGACAAACTCTCACTTTCACCCCACTTCACTGACGTCCCTAGCAGGGCTGGCGTCTCAATGATGAATAACGGGGCGAAAACTGGACGAATAAAATTAATCAGGGATCAGTACCAAGTAGCCCGGCTCGAAAGACTTCTGCAGACGCTCTCTCTCTCTCTCTCTCTCTCTGGGCTCTCTACTGTGTAAAACGTCGATTTCCATGTGCGAAAAGAAATCGGTTGGGGGTATCTTTAAAGCCAGCCTGAAAACCTTAATTCAAAAGCCGCAATTATAATATCATTGCGGACTCTAGGCCGAATGCTCCCCTCTCCCTCGTCAGTATCATAGCGGTATACGTTCTTCACACCACAGACTTTCGAAGCGGCAAAAGGGGTTTCAGACCTATCTGTGTTCGGCAGCGCATTGAACCTTAGGTGATGCCTGCACAGCGATGTACACACTAAGATTGATATGCCTACCCACTCTCGCTAGGGAAGAAACACGCTGAGAATAAGTACATGCTAATAAAGTACCACCTATAGCCAACTATTGACAGCTTTCACGGCTAAATCAACAACAAAGCGCCATTCGGGCTTTCCTGAACGCGAGCCATGCTTGAAATATTTATGAAAGAATGCCGTAGTGTTTTGAATGTAACAGCGCGTGAGCTAAACCGTAAACACCTTGCTTATCTGCACCGGGGAGGATGTCTGTCGGTGCGACTGCGCATTGCCTGATCGTTGTCTGCTTCAACTGTGAGTTTTAATAAAGTCTGCAGCTCACGTCTTTCTCTTTAGCGATGGCACGTGCCTTGTCGTGTATCCATTATCTATCTCAGGACTTCATGAATCACTATGTTCGTCCACGGCTTTAGTGGACACTATTTCTTTCTTCGCATCTTCCTAGTTCGGCTGCCGCCATCGTTAGAAATTTCCATATTCACCCATGCACAACATGTTCGTGCATGGCCGCTCGAAAACAACGCGGTAGGCGCTTTGCTATTTAGCTCGATAGTTTCGTACTTACGTGTTTGTGCGGTAGCTTGCGCGTGTATATACATGCGTCGCGGGTCAATCGAACTTCCGCAAAACATGGGCTGGGGTATCGCCCACGCGAGGCACGCGAGGCGCACTCGTTCATTACGAAGCCATTCCCCGCACCTGTCGATAAACCTAGATCCCGCTTGGAAGTCCGCGGATTTCACAAACTAAACCCGACCAAAACCTTTTTTACAGACCTCAGCGTATGCCTGCAGTATCAGCAGTATGCCTGCGATCCTCCACCTTACAGCCGTATAAACAGGAACAGCCGTATAAAGATTGGCAATATGGGAATTTCGTGCGGTGCACTCTCTCGAGTAGGTGCTATCGCCATTTGCAGGGATTCTCCGTGTAGCATAGATTGTCCTTGTGGCGGAAACCTCCGCACATTCTTATCTCATTTAAAACGCTCAGTGCTCACTAGAAAGAAAATACCCTCCAGATAACGTCCTGAATAGGTGGGGATATAGACAACAAAGCATAGGCTGAATCACACATGAAGGAGCATTCACGGTGCTGCATACCCTAAATGTTCAGGTCACTTGACCCAGTCTTCATAAAACATGGGCTTGGTACTGCGAAAAATCTCACGTTCGATTGCCGACACGTTAATACGACCCCCTTTTAAAGCGGATAGTGTCTGTGTGCCTGTACCTTGTTTCAATTCCAACCGGCCAAAAATACGTGAAAGAAGGCTTGAGCACAAAGTATATGGATGCAAGGCCGGTACAAACGACTGAAGCGCCTGCCATACATAATACATATCGAAATTATTCCCCCTAAAGCAAAACTCAGTCGCATTGGTGGCAAAATATAACTATATGACCTGCAGTATCAGCGTTCTTTTAATTACGAAACACGTTTGATGGATTTCAACGTGGCAAAATACACGAATAATACAAAGGGCTTGCAAGAGAAGTAAGATTAAAGAAAACGCTTGTAGCCGCTCAACCGCGGCTGCCGAGGTAGCTCGAGCCGCCGGAACAGTGCACCGCGTGACTGCAGATCGTCATGAGCCGCGAGCCACGAGGCACGAGTCACGCGGCTGGCAGTTGAATTCCAGACACCGAGCCGCCAGAACTGCGCTCGCACCCTGCCACGCAGGATCACCACCGCGCCATGGCTGGCCCGCCTCCGCCGCAGTTCGCCTTTTTTTGCTGATCGCTCGGCAGGAGGCAGGCAGGACGTCTCCTGCCTGCCTCCTGATGATGATGATAAATGGAGGCAGGACGTCTCCTCACGTCCCCTTCACACTAAAACAAGTCAAGTCGTCTTGAGCTGCTCCAAGAAGAACAAAAACAAAAGGTCCCGACTTATGCCGCGTGAGAAGAGCAAACCTGGGAAAATTAAATTGAATTAAGCACATCACCTTTTCGTCATTATCGAAGGAGGGAGACGGGAGAGAGGATAGGGTGTTGCACGGCAGGGGCGCCAGAAGACGATCGTATTTCGAAGACTTTCGCAGCAAATACGCGGCCAATTCCTACTTCTGGGATTGACCTGGCTTGCTATAATTCTCACGCATGATTCTTCCTAGCCGGACGGATGTCCATCGAAGTTTACTTCTAATCATCAGTATTGCAAGATATAAATGGAATAGCTGTAGAATGGACACATCTAAGATTGTGTCTCTTACCAACCATCATTTTAATTCCATCATGAACAATACGTCAAACTTGCAACTCTTTTTAACCTATTTCCTTACCTTTCTCTCTCAGAGTTAGGGAGGAGGCTTGTGCACTCACGGCCCCTCTTTCAGACACGCACAGGACACGCATCCATAATTTAATTACACCATGGCATCTACATCCTATATCATGCGACCTGTCATTCACATTAGTAGAAAAAAATAGGGTACCCAGGAGTGCAATTCTGCAGCACACCCTGTTCCTGCAGAACAAGTACAGGTGCGCAGAATTCTATAGCGACGCGTCGGAAACTGGTATTACTGTCTCTTGTGCAGCGCACGGACCAAATTTTACTGTTACTAAAACAATGAATTTTCATAGCAGTATTTACACGGCAGAAGCGTATGGCATTTTACTCGTTTCAAATCACATTCTTGAACATAAATTTCCAAATTCCATCGTCTACACAGATTCTCTAAGCGTTGTACAGGCACTATTATCAGGAAAGTCATCTAAAAACTATGTGATCAATGCTCTTTTCAAGGTACTAATGACTGCATATGCCTCAAATCTTCAAATAACTATATGCTGGGTACCAGGTCACTGTGGGATCCCTGGCAATGACACTGCTGATCAAATGGCTGGTGCTGCTGCTCTCATGACCACAGTTGGCATAACAACAGTACCTTACAGCGACCTAAAGACACACATCAGACGACAGCTTCGTAACACATGGCAATTACACTGGAGTCAACCAACAGACAACAAACTACACGTAATAAAACCACAACTGGGACGCTACATAACTGACTTCCACAACAGATACACTGAAGTCGCCCTGGCTAGGCTGCGGATAGGCCACACACATGCGACGCACTCCCACCTGCTCACTGGAACTTCGGCACCCACGTGTAGCAGGTGTGGAAAGGTGTGGAAAGGTGTGGAAGTCCACATACTAATCACATGCAAGGCACTTGACACAACACGACACAAACATTTCCCTGAATTATACAGACGACACATTCCTTTGCACCCATCATACTTTTTAGCCGACGAACCAATGTTTTCTAGTCAACGTGTTTTTAAGTTTTTAGCTCAAGTAAACTTTCCGCAGCTCTTGTCATATCACGTGTAATCATCCTGGCCCTATACACCAGCCATCTCCATTGTCTTTTGTTTTGCATCACTTTGACTTTTAGTCGCATGTTTTAGTATTGACGGTCTCATCAAAATTCAGTATCTTCTTCTTTGGCGCTCTTTGCCCATAGCCGGCCTTGCGCCAATAAAACCCAAACAACATCATCATTATCACTGCATCTACAGCTATTTGTAAATCGCATGAATTCTTTTTTAGTATCGTGTTTCTATATCAGGTGCACCGTCTGCGTACGTCGATGAGAGCTGTTCTCGCTTTTGTTGAATTTTGTTTCTTTGGCTAGTACGGAAACTTTGTGTGCTAGCCGTGCGAGTGGTCTTTTATGGCGTCTCTTGACTGGATAGCCAACGACAGGGGCTCTTCTTAGCCTGCCGAGGATACTTAAGTAGAAGATAGTATGGGGGATTCCTCGCATCCATTACCTACTCCCGGGAGAGACCTGCTTCGCCACGCGGAAATTTATTTCTCTTCCCCACGGGCAGGTCACCGCACCATGCCTATAGGTGGCGGCCTGAAAATACAGATACAAAGCTGTGGGCAGAACAATCGATACTATTGTTGACCACTCCGAATTGAACTAAGAACAGCCAAATGACTACGGACACCTTCAATCGCGATTTCATCAGTACTGATCGAAGTTACTGAGCAGGGGGGGCTCCCACGCGGCCAGTTTGAATCATGTCGAGCGATATGAACCGATCCCCAATCCTGCTTCAAAGGGGAGCCTACAAGGGCTGACGAAGGGGCCGCTGACAATCTCCCGCACTCACTGCACTTTTCACAGGAAGTAAAACATGAAATATAACACCACAAATTTCATGGAATAGTCTTGGTCATGTGTGCGCGTGATAACTATGCTTATTTGATGGGACTTACTTTAAAAGTTACATTTGTACACTATCAACTTCACGGTGAAGCACCCGTAAAAACAAAAATGCCGCCATTGCTCGCCCTGCTGCCCGTTCTCTACTTCAAGGTTAGCAACCGTCACAATCATCATCATCATTCTACTTAGGTCCACTGCTGGACGAAGGCCTCTCCCATTGACCCCCAATAGCTGCTGTCCTGTGCTGCTCGAGTCCACAGTTTATCCTCGAATTTCTCTATGTGACACCATACATCGGGTTAATGGCCTTCCCTGCGACGTTGACATATAGAGAAATGAATGGCGTATTATTAAAGACGATAGTCTTTCTTGGACTACTTAAACGCAGAAATTTCGGCGTTTCTATGTGTGTTTGTCTTTCTTTCTGTGACTCAATTTAGCCAGCCGTCCAAAGTGAAACAGAAACTGCGCAATAGTTTTATATACCCACAGCCAAATCTGCATGTCTAAGACCAGTGGCAATGTTCATGCTTGTCAACATCGTTGAAGAAGAACCAGACATTAAGCAAATATTAGGGATGAAATCAATAAATACAAAAATTCATGGATGCTTGGTTTTTGCGATAGCAAATGAAATACTACATCAACTGCAGAAAAACATTCACTGCATGGCCTTGTGGTGCTCGCGCTACCATAGCTCCTGCCGGAATTTAAGAAATCAAACGCCAACAGCAACGAACGTTTCCACTAGATAGGTTCCACGTTCGGCTTGGAACGTTCGTGGAGTAGGGCGACGTGGTTCTATAAACGTTGGAGTAGGGTGCTCAATTCACGCGCGTCTCCGCCGCACGGCAGCAGTGGCATCGAGACACCCGACCTGGAGCAACGGAACGCGGTAAATTTAAATTGACTTGACCAAATCTCCAGCGTGTTATCTTGGGAGGAACAAGACGGAAGAGGGACAACATGACAGGTGAACGGGAAAGACAAGGGAGGCATTTACTTGGCAGGAGCGCCAGTCGGCTATTGTCTTTCGTCGACATTTGCAACGAAAGGATCAGATACGTGGCCATTTTTGTGTTGGTATTCCCCCCACAGACTGACCGAGAGGAGGAGTTTCTTCCTCTCCTTGGCCTAATTTTTGTGCACCGGGAGAAGTGTCCGGCAGCTAGGTGATTTTAATTGTATGTGTACTCAGTAGGATCATTAGGCAAGTAATTGGCGCTATGATTCTACTGCTACAATTCTCAACGACCTTAGTGAATACGGCCTGTTTGTTTTAGGGGTGCGAGAGGAAGCACTGTAAGCTTTACGCATTTTCATCGCTTTTCTAGTGCCCGTCTGGACCGAATTTATGTGACCGCTGGGAAATGCTCCATTGTGCGTGACTATTCTGTTAGGCCAATTTTTTTTTACTCATCACTGTATGGTCTCTGTTACGATCGGTCCACGGGGCTGGCGCGCTCCTCCTACTCCTTGGGAACTGTTGAAACTGAAGAATAGTATACTCTTGGATGGACTTTTCAAACTCACCGTAGCTACCTGGCTTGAAATATATATTCGAAGTTTCAAGCCTTAGTATTTTTCGTAAATGGGACCTTTTTTCAACAAGATATTAATACCATAACTATAGAGGCGTCGGCTCGGGCATCCTTTTTGAAGCGACTTCACATGCGTTAACTCAGCAGTTCCTTGATGCAATGACATGAGGCTGAAAGCACTGAGGCCGGGACATTTTTTGATGAAATATGTACTGTTAAAGCTCAAATACAGCAGCATATGAGTGAAAAATAGCGGGAGACAGACAGACAGACAGACAGACAGACAGACAGAGACGAGGCAAAATTTTCACTTTTACGTAGCTGAAGAAGCCCTAGCGGCTTTAAAGGGACAGCCAACCGCTTTTTGTGGAGTGATGTCCTGTAGCTCATATGAAAGCCAGCGTTTTAAATGTTTGGGTAACCACAAGGAATCTGGAATTAAATGCGCCGAAATACATTTATTTCGGCACTACAATTTCTGAAATCTAAAAGGTGGTGCCACGTAGTGTCCAAACACCACTCTTTGTAGGCAAACAGCTCCGTTTCTTCTTCAATGCGCTCAAAAACCCCATAAAAGAATGGGAAATAAAAACTGCACTTTATTCCTGTTTTAGCTGAGCACTAGTTTTCAAAAACGCCTTTTCATCTTGCGTACCGTCAAAAGTATGTTCCGCTGAGGCTCACTGCCGCGATTGCCAAAATTGGTTTCGGCCGCGTACTCATGGCTGGAAGGTGTAAAAATTCCGTTTTCAAACGTTCTAGGGTCCTACCAGGAAATCCGTTCAGTTTCAAGGTGTCTTGAGGGGTGCCCTTTCATATGGCATAGAGAGCACATACTCCAAAAAAAATGGGTTGGCTGTCCCTAAATATGGTGCACCCTCCACCTCACACGTTTGTTTAGATGGTAGCGGCAAAGCTGCGACAAAGCCTTTTTTTATTTACATCTAGTAATTCCCTACATCTGCAAAACACGGTTGTGGTGAGAGTGTAACTCCGAATTAAGCATGTGTATAGGAAAACCATGTCTTCCCGGAACGGCAAATCGTCCAATGAACGGATTGAATTTTTCCTGTTGGACCACTCCCCTCACATGACATACCCAGTCATTATACATGCAAATATATGTCTAAAGATTTTTACGGGACCTTATTTATTTATTTTAAGGGCTCACCAACAGCGCTGGGCCTTCTCGGGTGATGCACATGGCTACATGAATATAAGGCACACAAAAAGAGAACATATATAGAAACGGAAATAAATCAAAAATGGGCAAAAATAAATGTGTAGCTATACAAAAGAGGAGAGTAACCAAAGAAGGCGAAACATTTTCTGAACAACAAGAGCGCAGATATCGTGTGTAGAGTATGCACTAATAAACACATGCTAGCAATAAGCAAGGTGGTGCTTTTGGTGCGGAATCGCAACAGAGGGAAAGGTGCAGGTGCGACCTCTTCACAACATGCGCATCCAAAATATCAAATTTTTCAAGGAGTGTGTGAAAAGAACCATTTCATAGCAAAAACATGTCAATAGGAGGTAAAGACATTGTTCAGGACATGTTGGCGTCGGCTAGATGGTGCCAGGCTCAGTGATCTGTCAACATGAAAGCAGCCATCCGGCCGCAGTGGTCTGCTTAGCACTCGCAGGTGAACAGCTCTTACAAGGCGAGGGCAGTCAAACTTGGAATGAATACCGTTAAAAAAAACAGGTGACGCGTGGAGCGCCTTACAGATAGCTCATCGAGGTTGAGAAGCTTGATAAGCTATCTATTAAGAACAGTGTAATTGGAGCTGATACTTCACCTTGGGACCATGCACGGGGCCCATTGTTACCACAACGATCCCCTTTCCACTCCAGGAACTTGAAGCGGAATAATTGGATGTTTATTCTATCAAACGCGTTCGTTTTAAGTGGTAAACATGTCCACTGGTGGGAGAAAGCGGACTCGTTAACTGCTGCATACGCGAATCTCTCAACATGATCAATCTTCAGCAATTTTGCATTATCTTCAAAAGCTTGTACTTCTAGTAGCCTAGGATTGACCTGTCTAGTATCAGGGGTGCAAAGAGAGCTGAACCGCTGCGGGCGCAATTCTTTTTACGCTGTGAGCGACTATACAAAGGCACGGCGAGCAAAGCATCGACAGTGCCGTGCATTACTGCCAGTGCATGGTGGGCCAGTGTTTCCTTTCTTAAATTGCACCGACAGCGCACAACCGTAAGGCTATCGCTAGTATTACAAAACCTCAACTATCAGGCACTGCGTTTATGCCTATCGTTAGTTGTCAAATTTTAAATTGAAGATTTTGAGGCATCCAGCCTACACCTGGGTTATGTGACCCTCTGTATTCGGAGGCTATCCACTAATTTAGACCACGTGGAGATACTTAACGTGCGTCGAAATATCGGCACACTAGCGTTGTTTCTATCGATAGTTCTTAGAAAAGGTCTGTGCATAACTACACCAACATGCAGTGTCTAATTCAAGCGAGGCGACAGCTGCCGAGCCGCATTTGGCAACCTATTAGCACCTTGTCGATACGTTGGTGAGAATAGTGTCGAACGTAGAGACTGTTACGAGCACTGGCAAGCTCCCAAGCCTTGCCGCCGACTAGTGGGCGCGCTATTCCGTTGGGCAGCTGGCCCGCTGTTAAACGGGTTGAGTGAGCGCGCTCACGCCGGCACGGCAGAGAGGGGGAACGCAAATAAGGGGGCACGTGCGTGAAAAGAATAACCCCTCGTTCACAGCTGCTGTCGTAAGACTTATCGCTAGTGTCGATAATTATAAATCCCTATACGGGAACTCCTCCCCACATTCGTGTGTAAGTCTACTGGCTGAGCCGCACAGCGACGGTTCCGTACTAAAGTTCAACTGAAATCCCCCGACTCTGTTTGGGGCATGAGCAGAAAGCATTTTCCCGCGAGGCATGGAAAAACACACAAGAAGATCCCCTGATGGAGCCAACGACTCGCTTTTGCACACTCAACAGCACTATGTAAAAAATGTTGTGCGGATATAAAAGAGACATCACCGTCACAAACACAACAAATACACAGACATGTATATAATCTTTTTCTGTGTACTTCAGCAGGATTTTTTGATGCAGTAGACTGAAAACAGTAAATTACACCCTGCGTATTCACGATAACGCTTTCATTAAATTGAATAACTGGTGGGAGAACTACTGCAGAGAAGAGACGTCCCATAAACTTTACAAAACGCACTACCGTTTCGCCAAGCGACCTTCTTCCATCACAATGGTGTAGGTGTTTATCGACCGTATGGTTAAATATCTATCGTATACGTCCAATAATATTGCTTCTACGTGAGGGTATGACCCGTAGGCCACGTGTCGGCTCAAATACTTATGTGTGAGCAGTTTAAATTGTGATTTATATAGTTGCGTACACCAAACATGCCCGAGAAAAACGGTGACGTTGAGGAAACATTGAGTTTTGTGCGTTCTTTTACAGATAAATTATGGTTCTTTAAGCTTTTTCTGAAGTGCGAACACCCAGCCAGTGCCAATTTCTTTGCCCCAACTCCATGAAGGTGACAATATGAAGCTAAGAATGCACTAATGAGAAGTGTAATTCTTCCTGTGCATGTGCTGGTAAAAAATGTTCGAGATGGTTTATTAGGCTGATAAGGAGGGGAAGTTTTATGTGCACGGTGACACGGCCTGTAGAGCCAGACTAACTTCGACCTAAACTGAACACCTGATAATTTACACGAGCTTAGGAAGCTTCATTCGGAGTCAGGTATATGCAATATAACCGGCTCACTCTACGGACTGAACTTTATTATTGCGATTTGTGTGCGTTTCAGGCAATCTGGTTATTATCAAGCCAAGTCCTCAACTCACTTCGCCAGGCAGTGACGACTCGTTCAAGGAATAAAAGGGCGGAACCACAGAAAGACCATCCTGTAGTTGAATCTGCTTAGAGTAATATGTTCCGAGTCAGTGGAATGTTTACAATATCGTTTATACCCAAAATGAAGAGCCAGAATCTCAGAATTTGGCCCGATTGGAAGACGTATATTACGCCGCTTATGTTGGACTGGCTTCCATTACGTTTGTACAATATTTTTTTCCTCAGAGGTAGGTGTCCTAGAAAACGTTCTTAGTTGAAAGGGCATACTTCTGCTGCAGCTGCGACTCTTTTCAAGAATAGCAAGGGGATTCGCTTGCAGAAAGGCTCGGCAGGCCGATCATCCTGACGTAGGCCAGAAGTGAATCGAAGATTTAGCTCCTGGCGCCGTCATTACCGGCCTCTTTTGCCAATGCTTCCAGTGTCTAGCCCTTTACGGGCCCCGTTTAGGAATCGCAGCCTCCCCGTCTTGTCTCAGTAGCAGTTTTCTGACCCATCACTGTTTTTTTTTTCAGAAATTGTTGTTATTAGGTTATTCTGGCTAGCGGAAATCATTTTCGAAAAGGTAATCTGGAAGGCGAAAGCTTGGTTGTGGGGAGTTTACGTTTAGCAGGCTGGTTTGCCTGGTTTCAAAGCCACGCAAACTATCAAATTTAAACCTGTGGGCAGTAAGTAGACTATTCGGAGTTGTTTTAAGCATATTTGCCGTGTTTATATTCCAGTGGAGTCTTTTCTCAATGGGAATATCACTTTTTGCGATAATTTTATCAGTTTCTTGAGAGACGCCACTTTGAGAGACAAAGATGGGAATGCGTAGGGCATTCCCACAGCAGGTGTCGAAGGGTTGCCGTAGCACATTGTAGCAGATTACACTGCCGGACGAGGGCCGGTGTCGCAGCGTCAGCATGACGCTTGTTCTTCGTGTGCAAACACAATGTGGGCCACGTGATTCGCCGTCGAAGCACAGCCGGTCACGATGCTCTGAAGCCGCACCTCGACCACCCGGGGTAGCTCCCGGAAATACGCATCTCACATTCAGGCAGCCGGGTATAAAGACTCCACCTGGCTTTCTTGCGATGTTGTGGCGGTACCTCAGACGCGGGGTTGGAGCTGGAGGAAAAGTCGGATGGGCGCATTGGCGGCTGACCGACTGAAGGGAGATGCAGAATATTTAGTTTCATTCCATTCTAACAAGGTAAATGACCAGCAGAGTTGTTTGTGGGTTATTTGCCCGCCATATACCACCAGGAGGGGGCGCGGGAAACAGCAGGCGGCGGTTTTCTGCAGTAGATCCATGCATCCATGAATTTTTAAATAAAGGAACAGTCTAAATATCCCTTGTGTACTAATTTCCTGTATTATATTTGCGTAATGTCTTTTTCTTGTTCAACAAAATTGGCAAGTATGAACATATCAACCGGGCTTAGACGTTTACCTTTGGTTGTGAGTATAGAAGACTGTTGCGCAATATCTATTTGTCCGGGTGGCTGAATCGAGTCACAGACATACAGACAGACAGACGCACAAAAATTTCCGGGTTTAAGTAGCCGAAGACTATCGTCCTTAAAAAAATTGCAGGAGGAGTGTCTCCTCAGAGCCACTGCCCCTAGGAGCGCAATAATAGAAGGGAAACTAGAAAAAAGTAACATCGGCCTGCCTGAAGTCGCGCCGGGAGGAGGCAGAGAGGGAAAAACAGTGAGAGGAGGAGGAGTGTTTCGCTTGCCCCGCGTCGCTGCGACTTGGAGCGGGTAAATCAAAGAGGATCTAGCAAAAAGTCACCTCGGAGTGGCCAAGACGTCGTCATTTGATGCTCGCTAGCAGCGACAAGAACTTAGCACAAAACAAAAAGGAAGTCCCCAGGCCACCGTCAGCCAATGGTGCCACAGTCATCGGGTGTTCGGTCCGAACTGGAGTTCACTATTATACGAGCCGATAGGAGAGGCCAAGACGACACAATTTTACAACGGGAGCCTTCTTCATACACCGTGAAAACACAGTCGATGACAAATGCGACAACTTCAACGTCTAGAACGCACTCGCCAGTGCTCAAACACGCTCTTAACACGGGCGGGTTCTGATAAACGGCCGCCCTGCACACTCCAGCCAACCGTAATCAAAAGCTGTATTTGACGGTCGAGAGCAGGGCGCGTTCCGGTCGTTACAGTGGACCCCTTTGATTACTTGGGGTGCGTTCCAATTTGCTCTTTAGACGGCTTCGTTGCCGTCTTCGCGGACAGCCCGCCATGTTAAGCCCCGTTCCAATTCGAACCAAGCAGTCAACGACGACTGTTTCGAAGAGACAGCATGGAAGTCAGCAACGATACAGGCTACCTTCCTGTCTAAACCGGTAAGCGATGGCAGCGCCACCTTTTTGTCTACTAATGTTGTGACATACATAATTCAGTGGAAGAACAGAATACTGAGAAAAACGGACCGCCCCGCGCTGGGCGTGGCCAACGGCCAGGCTGTGGATTTCAAAGTAGCAGTGGGGTTATCTAGTTTGAGTATTGCAGATTGATTTCAGTTGGTGCTGCATGCGGAAGATATCACAAGCCGTACTTGATCTACGGAAGGGGCCCAATACAGCGCGCTGAATATTCCAGGCGTGCTGTGCGCGATTCCACCGGTTTCGCTCGAGGTGTATCGAATGATCCACTATCACTACTTCCATAACCCAAGCAGCTGGAACTCGGGAGTAGGCGGAACTCGGGCCTTCTGGTATAGCGCCCCTGAACAGTGCACTCTTGAATTGACCATTACTATATTTTATCTTCTTTCAATTGATTTTATAGGCTATCTAGCAAATATGCGCTCTATCCTCGACCATATTATACGCTACTTTGAATTCTCGTGTACGATCCGAAGTGTCTTTTTTTAGTTTGCGATTGAATCGGGCGTAGGCCGAAGAGTGAAGGGTCTGCAGCAGCCCCGCGCCCCCTACCAAATAACCCCCTCCTTTCTTAATTAAGGAACTGACTACCCTTTGCAAATTAAATATTTGTACATACATACACATATATGATTTCCCGGTCTTGGCGGCTTATCGTATACTAACCATAGTTTTTTTTTTTCCAGGGAAGGGTGGCGCTTCAAACGCTTTCCATACCCTTTTGAATTTTTGCCGGTAGTTTCATTCTGGCGAGTGCACTTTCGCAATAAGCAGTCGTCCTGTGTCTAATTCGAAGCATGTCAGGCAACTGCGGCATGGGGAAAAGCGACGCAAGTTCATAGCGGCGAGCCTCCTCCGGCAAGAATCGGGGTCAGAAGGGAAAAACGGACGCGAAAGTCGACCCGAATTTTCTGAGCGGCCCAAAAGGGGAGGAAAGAGGAAAATGGCCCGAACGACGACGAGAAGAGGCGGTGCGGGTCGCGGTCAGTCGGCGGTCGTTTAAAAGACATTCTGTGGAGAACGGAAGAGCGCTCGATGAAAGGGACACGGCGCGCGCTGAACAGTTGGCAACAGTGCGGCATAAGTGGCGGCTGTTCTGTTGCCACGGGGGCGGCGGCCCGTGCGTTGGTTCCGTCTCCCGGCGCGGAGACTTCTTACGCGGGCACTCTCTGGAGTTGTTCAACTCCGTAACTGCGACAGCGTTTATTGCACCAGCCGTCGCTGAAAGCCGCTTAGACTTTGAAATCTTAAGTGTATGTCGTGAACTCCACTATCTTTTCTATATAGAAGTAAATATCCTGGCAGAAACTCTCAGGTAAGGATTATAAACGAGACACCCCAATATGCACAGATAATGAAATTTCCAGTGTTGGGGGCAAAACACGTGAGCGGAAAAGAAGGCGTCTACGCACGCGTCTGCTGCTACGAAAACCGGTTTTGTTGCCGGAAGACCCCGCATCGGCCCCTCCCCCGCGCATCCAACCTGCTCGACATTTTTCCACGCCGCGTCTGAAACCAGATCGTTCTGACTCGCATATCCGTGTGGCACTTTAGACGTAATGGTACCACACAACAATGCCCACTGCACGACGCCCTCCTTTACGCGCGAGACATGAACCAGCGACCGCATAATAGAAATACGCAAAGGTTTTTGTCGCACTTTTTTTAAGGGTGGTTGGAGTGGCCCCTGAAGTGTCAAATAAAGATTCTTTGCTGCTAATCCGGTTCACCTCCAGCGCCAAACGCCCGTCAAGAAACTCTCGCGGATACGCCTCCGGGGGGTAAATTTTGCAATCCTGTTTAACGATAAATTCGCTGAAGCGCCATTGTAAATAATACGTTTGAACGCAATACGCCCACTACAGTAGCTAAAAAGGATAGCCGCACCTGCATCAAGTTTTTGGAGTCTATTTCTGTAGCAAGCGGGATGTGACGATACTTTTAGGGATTCCTAAACGTACTGGGTAGATGAATTACCAGCTAGCATGAGGTTTTTTATTTGACATGATATTTTTGGGCAAACAATGGGCGTTCTTCCATTGGGGTCTGGGGATTGCAGCTGCCGGTTTAAAAGTGAAAAGCCTAAATGCAGCTGTAAAGAACATTAAGAAACCTACATAAAGTTGGTTGTTTCCTCTCAGAAAAAGACAAACGTTGTCAGACATTGTTTTCTGGGAATTAAATGATGCAAAAAAAAAATGATTACAGTGATGTTGGACCTGCTGACGGCGCCAAATGCTTAACGATACGAAACCATTTCCTGCAAACATTGGCCACGAGTAAATATCACTGTAAGTAGCTCTTTTGATCTTGCTTCAATGGTTTGCATTTGATGTTTGGAAGTTCATTCATCAATTTGAATTGAATAATTTCATAGTTGGGACCAGCATTTCAAATAAAATTATGTGGTACAATGCGAGCAGTGAATCAAACGATCTTCGAAAAAAGTCACCTGGCAGTACCTCTCGCACGCATTTTATGCAAACAGCATGCCAAAAAGTTGCATCTGTATAGTTATTATGATGAAACACATCCGGAAAACTGTTCAAAGCAACTACAGCCTGCCGTATACTCGAACGTTTTTACAGGCGCTTGTGCGCTAAGACATGAAGTGCCCTACACAGCTTTGCTAACATTAACAAATACCAGTGAAATAAAATATTCTTGCTAAAAGCATTGTTTTTCTTGTAAAGCCCTTAATTTCAAACTAATGTCGCAACATACATCTGCCTTCTGTTTGAGACAGGATTTTGGGAGATCATCTAAAAACTGCCCTTTAGGTCTCTTGTGCGGGGTGCATTGTCCCCAACATTGAACAGTATGATCCACGATGAATATATTCACAACCTGGCACAACCGACCCACATGTCAGACCAGCGGTGTCCCGAATCTGTCCCATCCCAACCTTAACCAATGTATGTGCCGGGCTTAATATCACAAAATTACAACACAAAATTGCATTGTCACAAAGCGTTCTTCAAGCTTTCGCCAGCTGTACGGAAGTATACGGCAGTGATTCAGAGACATGACTGATTTGAAGTCCATACTTTTTAATAATTGCTGTTGTGGCACAGCAGTAGAAAAGAATCAGGTGAGAAAATCACGTGAAATCTTCTGGTAACCACCCCGCACGGGGCACCTTGAGTATTCATGGTGACGATGAGCAGCGACACTGCGGACCCCGAGCTCCCATACATAAGCCGTGTCCAACCGCGGCGAGGTGTTGAAAGGTGAAGGGTAGAAGCCGTAAACGGTGGCCGTCGGAGCCTTGGTCAAGCTCCGGCCGACGGGCTCCCTGCCTGCCTACCAGGCAGGGAGCTCCGGGATCTCTTTGACTACCAGGGTAAGGTCAGAGAAGAAAGTACCCCAGTCTCCCTGCATTTATACTATGCCCTATGGTATTTAACCCCCCCCCCCCCCAAACGTGATCGGTCCCTGAAAAGGGGCCGCACCGAATATCTTTTTCCCCATTGCCATCTTTAACATTTCCTGAACCGGATAATTTTTCTCGTTTTCTTGTCATGGAATCCCTCAATCCAACCCACCCTCTAGCATTTCAGTCAGTCTTCTTGATCGCCAAGTATCTTGAAGCCATAATAGGAAAATCGTATAAGTGCAAAAAACAACGGTCTGCTGAACGCCTAATCGAAATAAATGACAAGCTGCAGTCGGCAAAGCTTCTAGCTCAGACTAGACTGGCTGATCTCGACATCAGGGTCACACCCCATCGGAGCCTCAACAGCTCGCAGGGTGTAATATCCGAAACAGATCTCCTGAACGAAACGGATGCGGATCTCCTTGCCGGCTTGAAGGATCAGGGCGTCACTGCCGTGAGACGCATCACTATTCGCAGAGACGACAAGGAGATTCCCACCAAGCACATTATCTTGACTTTTGATCGCGCAGTTCTTCCAGAACACATACATGCAGGTTTTATCCGTTGCTCCATCCGTCCATACATCCCGAATCCGCGGTGCTTTTTTAAGTGCCAGCGGTTCGGGCATGGTACAAACTCTTGCCGTGGCCGAACGACGTGTGCAAAATGCGTGGTGCACGATCATCCGAGCGAGAACTGCCCATCCGATACCCACACTTGTGAAAACTGCGGGGGGCCGCATGCGGCATACTCCCGCAAGTGCGAAAAATTCCAACTAGAAAAGAAGATCATAAACATTAAGGTCACTGAGAACATCACCTTTCCAGAGGCGAGAAAGAGGTTCGCCTTTTTCCCTCTGGGGAGGTACGCCGACGCAGCTCGCCGGGGGGCGGAGCGGCGTCTGGTGTCCACAGGGACCCAGTTCAGCGAGTCTGACCTGGTCCCGCCCCCTCCCCCCGCTGGGTTGCCTTACGCAGCCCAACCCGGCACCACACCGCTTGCTGAGGCAGCAGCAGTTGTGGTGCAAACCACTTCTGTCGGGACCGGTGCCGCTCCCGCCTCTGTCTCCTCGTCCTCCAGTGCGTTGGAGGGTACCGAGGTGATGGACACCACGGGCCCCGCACTGGCTCCCACCGCCCCCGTACCGCCCGTGCCACCTCTGGCGCCCCCGACGGTGGCGGCTCAAACGAAGGGCTCCCGAAGGGGGGCCAAGTCCGGGGGGCCCGGTCCGTCGGGCACCCCTCGGACATCCGACGACGAGATGGATGTCGGGCCGTTCCTGCCTGCAACGCAGCGCAAGGAGCGGCCACCGACTTCCAAGCCTACAGAAAGGCCCAAAAAGCCCAATCCAAGAGTAACAGCCCCGAAAGACGACACATGAACACACACACTCCAGTCATTCTTAAATTTAAATAATGGGAACAGAAAACATTATCCAATGGAACTGCAGAGGCCTCCTTAAAAATCTTGACGATGTGTATGAGATTCTGCATGCCAGTCAGCCAAGTATCATGTGTCTCCAGGAAACCCACCTCAATTCTAAACAAACAAATTTCTTAAATAGGTACATGGTATTCAGAAAGGACAGGGTTGTCTGCACCCACTCTTCAGGAGAGAGAGATCAAACTTTATTTAAAGCGGCCCATGTCCGGGCTGCCGAAAATGTGGTTCTGGTGGGCCTGGAAGACGTTCAGGTGGGAATTCCGCAGGTGTCAGGGCCCCGCACGTGGGCAATGTGCCGGGCGAGGCGAGGCCAAAGGATGGGGCGAAGATCAGGCGGAGGAGCGGCCCAGTTTTCCCATGAGTATGGAATGTGGGATGGTAAAAGGTGTGGATGAAGAAAGTGAGGTGATCGCCTGGCGCGAGGACAAGTCCAATAGGTGTGTTTAACGTCGGGATAGGCACCACACACCTGACAGTGGGGCGTGCCATCTCGGGTCATGATATAGTGAAGAACGAGGTCACAAGGGAGGGAGAGAGTCTGAGCCTGGCGGATGTAAGTGCCTTCGCGGCGTGTGAGGTCAGAAGTGGGAGGAGGAAGATTACGGCGGGATCTGCGAAGGTCCTTCAGCTGTTGCCTCCGGGCCTTGCGATGGGCGGCGCGTTCTTCCTTGGGGCTGTAGTCCTGGGGCCAGGGTTGAGGGCCGCTAGGGTTTCGATTTGCACGAGCAAGGGCATGAGCGCTTTCATGCCCTACAATTCCCTGGTGTCCGGGGACCCATTCTAGAAATACGTGCAGGTGACTGTGGGCTGCCATGTAGCATGTCAGCTCGTGATGAATGTGCGCAGGGAAGGAGTTAGTTGCGAATTCTCTGAGGGCAGATTGACTATCTGTGCGGATGGTAATTTGGTCAGTTGAATGGGTTTGCAGCATGATCGAATCGGCAATGGCTTGAATTTCAGCAGCTGTAGAAGAAGGTACATTACAGTGGTGATGGGTGGTTTCTTCACGTGGACCTACCGTGACAGTTGTGGCCATGTTGTCGGTAAACGTGGCGTCTGTGTAATATGTGTCATGTGATGGGCTGGAAAGATGGAGGGCTCTACTTCGGCGCCTGCCGGAGTCTGAAGACGGGTCCATGTGGCGTGGGATGGGCTTGACCATTATTCTAGGAATTGTGTCCCATGGTGGAGGTTCTTTTGGTAGAGGAGGTAAGTGAGATGTCGCAAACCCTATATCAGCCAGGATGGTGGGACCTTGGGTTGACGTCGTGAGCCTGTGCTGTTGGGCAGCGATGTGCGCGGCTACTTTCTCCTCAAGAGTATTGTGGAGGGCCGTGTCGTCAAGAAGATAGTTGGGGGCGTACATGCGCACACCGAGCTCAGTTCGTAAGCATTTCCGGATGGCGATCTCCAATTTATTGTTTTGAGTTTTCGTGAGTTTAAGGTAGGGAAGGGCCTACAAAACTCTGGAAAAGATAGTTGCTTCTACTATCTTGCGAAGCTCGTGTTCCTTGAGGCCTGTTGTGTGGCGGGTGACTCGACGAAGCATGTTATTGATTAAATTCATCTGATTGGTAATACTTTTGGTCCATACTGTGCTCTTCCCATCTTGTTGCCATATAAAGCCTAGGATGCGGATGTGGGATCGTCGGGGAATTGGGTGGCCATTGACAGTGAGGCTGATAAGGGAACGATAGATGTCTGTTTGTTTGTTACTCTGATTAAGAACAACGACGTATTCTGATTTTTCTGGGGAGAATTCCAAGCCCACGGATTTTGCATGAGCTTGAATAATATCCAAGCCATCCTGGACGGTACGCTCCTGGGCACCCGGACTGCCTCGAAAACTCCAAATTGTAATATCGTCGGCATAAATGGCATGGCCGAGATCCGGAACCGATAATAATGTAGAGGGCAGGTTTTTCATAGTTAAATTAAACAGAATGGGCGATAGGATGGAGCCTTGAGGCGTACCACGGCGTACGGAGAAGGGGGCTGATGGTACTGCCCGCATTATTGGACCCGACTCTTCAGGAGGTGTGGCCATTATCGCCCGGAAATCATTAGCATGCCACACTCTCTCTTTAAACACCGTCCTCGAGGCTGTAGCGATCCGTACAATAATATTTAATAGGTTGATAACGGTATGCTCCATTTACATCTGTCCTGATTTTGCACTTCTGAGCTCTGATTTCGAGGCACTGGTTGACCAGCTGCCCGAACCATACATAATAACAGGCGACCTTAATGCGCACAACTCTCTTTGGGGCTCCTCAAGAACGGATGCCCGAGGTCGCCTGATAGAGACGTTTCTTACATCCCCCGGAGCATGCCTTTTCAACAAAAAACAGCCTGCATACCATAACGTAGGACACAATACATACTCGCATCTTGACTTGGCTATTGCTTCCGCAGTTCTCTTTCCATGTCTTGAGTGGGGTGTGGGCACAGACCCATATGGTAGTAGCCCCGAGCAGTCCATCTTCCCATAAAAGGTTAATGAATCAAAAGCAAACTGGAGCACATTCACACAAACATCTCAACTACACCCCACATCCATAAAACACCTACACGTGGAGGAAGCCGCCCAACTCGTCACGGCGCACATCCTCGACGCCGCCGAAAAGTTCATTCCCCAGGCCTCCAGTGGGTCCCGCACCCCAAGGAGACCCTGGTGGAACGAGGACTTCAGGCGGGCGCGAGAGGCCCAGAACAAGGCGTGAGGTGTCCTTCGCCGGTACCCCACGTCAGATAACCGCATTTCTTTTAAACGGGCAAAGGCTTTTGGGAAGCGAGTGCGTCGTGAGGCGAAACGGGAGAGTTGGCGCACCTTCCTCACTTCCATCAACTCATACACTGACACACACAAAGTCTGGACACGAATACGAAAACTAAAAGGACAACAGACACACAGCCTGCCCCTGGTTAGTACAACAGGGGACACACTGGAAGACCAGGCTAACACACTTGCATAACACTTTGAACACGTGTCCAGTTCAGCACACTACACAAACACTTTCATGAAATACAAAAAATCTGTAGAAAAGAAGTCCCTGCGTGATAACAACAAGTCGCACACTTCTTACAATTCTCCTTTTTCAATTCATGAGCTGAAGGTTGCTCTGAGCACATGTAAGCCTTCAGCTCCAGGTGCAGACAAAATCACATACACCATGATAGAACACCTACACCCAGACACTCTTGAAACACTCCTACATCTATACAACAAAATATGGCTTTCGGGGCACATTCCTCGCTCTTGGAGGGAGGCCATAGTAGTGGCTATACTGAAAGAAGGAAAGGACCCTTCCTCTCCCGCTATCTATCGGCCCATCACCCTCACAAGCTGCCTGAGCAAGCTCCTCGAGAAGATGATGAACAGGAAACTCGTGTACTTTCTTGAGTACAATGGTCTTCTCGAGAGCTGCCAGGCAGGCTTCAGGGCGGGGCGGTCCACCAACGACCAACTCGTCGCGCTCGAGTCCTATGTAAAGGATGCTTTCCTCCACAAACAATATTGTATGACGGTATTCTTTGATCTGGAAAAAAGTGTACGATACCGCGTGGTGGTATGGCGTCCTAAGCGACCTCAAGTCCTTCGGCATGTCAGGTAACATGATAAACACACTTGCCAGCTACTTGTCTCAAAGAACCTTTCGTGTGCGAGTTGGAACTGCACTCTCTAGGGTTCATGTGCAGGAAAATGGAGTGCCGCATGGTGGAATTTTAAGTTGCACCCTTTTTTTATTGTGAAAATGAATTCCCTTAGGAAGGCGCTGCCACCGTTGATTTCCTGTTCAATCTATGTAGACGACATTCAACTCTCCTTTAAATCCTGTAACTTGTCTTTCTGTGAGCGCCAGGTCCAGCTTGGTGTTAACAAGCTAGCTGGCTGGGCAGATAGCAATGGTTTTAAATTTAATCCCGGGAAGTGCACTTGTATTTTGTTTTCCAAGAAGCGTGGCATTCGGCCGGATCCAGACATTGAACTCCACGGTGTCTCTATTTCTGTAAAAAAGGAACACAAGTTCTTAGGTATTATCTTTGACGAAAAGCTGACATTCATCCCACACATAAAACAACTAAAACATAAATGTTTAAAAACAATGAATATCCTGAAGGTTCTGTCGCACATCTCTTTTGGCGCTGACAAACAACTTCTTTTACGTGTTTTTACAAGCTTGATAGGTTCACGATTGGACTATGGTAGCGTTGTTTATGGGTCAGCAAGTAAAACATCCCTCAAAATGCTGGACCCAGTGCTCCATCTCGGGCTCCGCCTGGCGTGTGGCGCCTTCCGCACTAGCCCGGTCGAAAGCCTCTATGTGGAGTGCAACAAATGGAACCTACAACGTCAGCGAGCATACACAGATCTCCTTTATGCTTTTAAAATTTCATCCACGCCGCACCATCCTTTTAAATCAGTTTTTCATGATACATCCATGACTGAACTCCTTTTAAATCGACCATCGTTCTCTGCGCCCTTCTCTTACAGAGTGAGAGAGGAAGCGTCAGAGCTTGCTGTCTCCTTTTTAGATACAATCCAAAGTTCTCCAACGGATTTTATAGCACCATGGCATCTCCGCCCTGTATCATGCGACACATCTTTCACACATGTAGATAAAAACGGCGCTCACACATGTGCAATTCTGCAGCATTTCTTTTATTTGCAGCAGAAGTATGAGTGTTCCGAAATTTATACGGACGCTTCTAGAACTGCCACCTCTGTGTCCTGCGCGGCGCATG
Organism: Haemaphysalis longicornis; assembly: GCF_048455015.1. NCBI lineage: Eukaryota > Metazoa > Arthropoda > Arachnida > Ixodida > Ixodidae > Haemaphysalis > Haemaphysalis longicornis. The sequence continues at coordinate 147,185,594 of NW_027526203.1, forward strand.
GGCCCGGCCTTAATGTCACGAGAACTCTGAATAGTCATACTAGTATCTTTACGGCAGAGGCTTACGGTGTACTTCTTGTTGTCAATCATATACTTCAAAGCCACATCCCACAATCCATTATCTATACAGATTCCCTCAGTGTTGTGCGGGCACTGTCGTCAACAGTGCCTTCGAAAAACCACGTTGTCAATCTGATTGTCAAGGGTATTAGGTCTGTGTATGTACGCAAATTTGAACTGGTTCCTTGCTGGGTCCCTGGGCACTGTGGTATAGCCGGGAACGAAGCAGCGGACCGAAAAGCTGCTGCTGCTACACTATTGAATACAGTAGACATAACCACATTACCCTACACCGACGTGAAACCACACATCAGACAACAACTTCGCAAAACATGGTAAACACACTGGAGTGAACAAACAGACAACAAGTTACACGTAATAAAACCTCACTTGGGACCATACACCACCGACACACGCAATAGATACTCTGAAGTCGCCTTGGCTAGATTACGGATAGGGCACACCCTTGCAACGCACTCGTATCTGCTGACGGGATCTTCTAGACCCCAGTGCAGCAAGTGCGGAGAGGCCCTATCCGTAGTGCACATACTAATCACATGCAAGGCACTTCACACAACACGACACAAACACTTCAGAGAACTCTACAGACAACATATCCCACTACATCCATCGCTGTTTTTAGGTTACGATGCCATCGTTGCTGTGAAACGTGTGTTTGAGTATTTGTCAGACGTTAAGTTTTTAAACCTCATTTCCTATCACGCATAATCAAATCTGGCCCTATAGACCAGCCATCACCATTATCTTCAACTGATTTTACTATGTGCGGTTGACATGTTTTTTTTTACCTACCTTTTTGTGGTAACCACTTCACTTCATTAAATAAACTTTCCTCTGGCGCTCTTTGCCCTTAGTCGGCCTTGCGCCATAAAAATATGCCCTGTCAAGTCATTGAGGACAAGAGTAATGCCTGTGGTAGAGATCAAATGGTGGGGCCGGATTTATGAAATTATAGTAATGACAAAAGGTTAAGTTTAGAAAAAATATCTATAGGCGGCCAAGCTGGCTCTGCTAGCGACATTATTTTACGGTGTAATAAAACAATGTCCCAAGCAGAGCCACCTTGGACGCCTCGCCGCATCATAGACATGCATTGGGCACCGCTAGAGCCGCCTGAAATTGACATTCTGACGATGAAACCTACGTAAATCACATTCATAAAACAGCGAACGGCCAAAGGCAATGGGAATTCTTCGATAGCCAATAATAAGTCGTAGCCGTATTAACATCATGATGCCTAGTCGGGTTGGCCTGTCCGTTGCGAAGGCGTGAATATTGAAGAATAAATGCGTCGTACGTAAGTTTGCTGGGGGTGGAGAAATTTTTGCGGTTTCCGTTGCGCGATATTTAAAGCACTGAATTTTACTTCGAAGTCTCTTGACGGGGGCGGGGGGCAGGGGTCAGGGATTTATACACCCCCCTCCACCACAAAGATTCCGCAGCCATCAGCACCCTACCCAAGAATTTATACACACCCCACCAACAGCCCCACCCCCCCCTCCCACCGGAGGATTTCGACATCCCCCCTTCTACCCAAAATCGAAATTCTGGATAAAGCCCTAGTTGGGGGGAAAACGTTTCTGCACTTGAGGTGCAGGGATGTAGAAAGAAGCCTCGCAAGAGGAGAAGGTGGGGATGTGTATAGGACGCGTGAAGTAGCAGCGAAAATGAGCATGTATTCGGAAGTGAAAGTGCGAGCTGTCACGGGTTACGTCAGTTGCGTCAGTTGGGGCTGACGTAACCCGTGCCATGTATAAGCGCGCGGCCTTTGCGTACTCGACCCGTCCGATTAGGCCCTTTCCAGTTGCTCACGTGTATGCCGGTCTTCCACCAGAGAGGTGATAGAGGGTCTGGGAAAGACGAGGGAACCTTACAGAGACGTCGTTGGGATAAAACCACGAAGAATCGGGACCCAATACGTGCGCGGCCGGCCAGCAATCATCGTCGTTCGCCCCCGGTTCGACGCGTTGGCGCGCAGCCCTTGGCGACCATATGTTTGCCTCCAAGAGGATACCCGGCTCCGCCACTGGATGGTGTTCGGCAGTCCCGCATGGGTGTTCAGCAGGGAAGCATCCTCAACACACTGCTGTCGAAATTGGCGACGGCCCGCCTGCCAGGCTGCCTTCCCCATGACCAGAATTTGTGGTCCAATGAAGAATCTACGGCCGAGGGTGAATTTACGGCCAATTTACAGCTTCGGGAAGGCGGGCGTTAGACCGGACCTGCAGAAGGCATTCAACGCTGTGGCTGTTCTCGCCGCAAGGCACGCAACCAAACGGTTCCACAGCGGCAACCACATGGAGCGTTTTGTTCTCGTATCACGGCCGTCGGCGTCTCCGGGATGCGACGCAAAATACATTGCAGGGCATAATTTACCGCACCACCATCTGCCAGATAAGTTTGTTAGCTAAAAATCGCCTAACTGGTCGAGCTGACTCTTTGTTTCCTTTATTTTGGCCCTCTCCAACGTCCGTTTCGCGTCGCCGCTAGGAAATACCGACGGCCGCCAGACGCGAGCAAAAGGCTCCATGTGGTTGCCGCCAACAACGGAATACAACTGACCAAATGGGGGGGAAACACGCCCTACCTTATTTATTTATTTATTTATTTATTTATTTATTTATTTATTTATTTATTTATTTATTTATTGTAAGTGCTCACCAACAGGGCTTGGCCTTCTCCGGGTTTGCCCTGGGGACACGGGGAATGTACAGCATGCAGCGAAAGTTAGTATATCAAATAATGGCAAAAGGAAATATGTTAATATAAAAAAAGAACAAGTGTGAAAAAACGTAGCAAATTAAAATCAAAGGAAGTTTTGCGCCCAACATGAGTTTAGCGTTAGAGCTCAGAGTATGAGCACGCCAAACCAGCGACCTGCTACCCCCTCCTGCCCTTTCTCATCTTCACCACTCATGCAGGTGGGAAGGGGGGAAGAGGAGCTGGGCGTGCAGAACTTTCTCGTTCTTTGCGTTCTTTGAAGGCGAAAACTTAACGAATACGGAGGACTCCTTCATTGCGACACCATGTTGACGTCTCTTGGCTTTCATTTATTCGTGTATTGGCGAGAATGACTCCGGCAGGCAGAATGGTCGCACTTCACGCGAAAGCTCCGACGGAATCCGAACTCTCCTTGGGTGTCGTGCACATATACTACTTACGTACCACCACAGTCCCCTGTCACGTGACACGCAATCTTGTTCCGCCTCTGGCAGGGTGCCGGTTACCCCAATGCAACGCACTCGGCTGTCGCTCCGGGGGCTCCGGTTAAGGGGTCTCGCCTACGGAGCGTAGCACTTTCCGGACGAGGTGTATTGGCCAACGCCCAACGCCGTTATTCATCTGCCAAATCATTATTCTGTCTCGGCATCAGAGCACTGACCCCTCTGAGTTGGCACGGCGCGCGTTGTACCTGCCGGCGCCAAGTCTCCGTAAACCTATGAATGCATGGCACAGCAGAGGTGTTTTTCTTTTTGTTCCGGAATAAATTCCTCAGTACCTGCCCTCCTCCGTCCGCTCGGCAAACTGAGTGGCACGAACCTCGTAAAGCTCACATTTTCAGGTCAGCTCACGCGCCCTGCGCGGGCGAAAATGCTAATTCGGTCCGCCGTTGAACTGACCCTTCCCGGTTACAGCGCTTTAAAAAATTGAAAAAGAACTTCGGCTTGCTTACTTAAACCTAGGCATCCGCGAGCGCCGCCGCCTGCTCACTGGGACCCGTTAAAATGGAAATTCTTGCAGCGACTGTTTCATCGTTTCATTACCTTGCTTTGCCCTGCATGAACTCCGGTCCACACCGGTCATGCAACTTCTAGGCATGACTAGACCCCGGAACGTTAGACAAAATGCCATTTTTTGTCTTGAATTCGTATCAAGCCTATTTGACCTGTAAGCATCAACTAAGGAAAAAGAAACACTTCGAGCAATACTTTATCGGGCCCATAAATGCCTATTGTGAGGTTCATGCCTATATGCGCTTTTTATGGCCTAAACATGCCCTTTTTTATATATATTCCTTTTTGAGGTTTTGTGCGTCTATGTGCCGCTAAAACTTGTCTCGCTTCAGGAGCTCGCAACTCGGCATTTGTATCAGGCTGTTCGCGAGGAGAATTCACGCTCTGTGCCAAACACGGCGAGACTCGGAAACACGTGCTCGAGCCGCCGCTACTTCGTTATGAGGTTAACCCGAGCAACTAATCCGGGCCGCCAGAGGGCAGAAAGAAGCGATACCGCAGCCAACGTTGCCGCCGGGTGTCAGCATGAGCTTTTTGTTCTATGTTATTATGTCGCGCTGTGTCCGCGTATCAATGGCGAGAACTTTTGCCCACATGCCCTGTTCATTGCTAACACAATAAAAAAAAAACACGCAACGAAGGGAATAAACGTGATAAGACCGCGCATGTACCGCTCAAGGTCATGGAAGCCGTCCGAGGAAAACCACGTGAACATCTGACAGTAAAGTTTCAAGGTGACGCCACAAACACGTGTACAACCAGCAGCCCATCACGGGTCATCGCCAGCCGTCAAGACGCACGAAGAAAGAACGACAAAAGAGGCCGTAGAACAAGAATCTCACCACTTAAGTCTGGGCGCAACAACCGTCATCTGCCGTGCCGGGCAACTTTCAATCTAGCTCTAAGGCTTAATTGAAAATATTCTGTCGTGCTGTGTAATACTGATAATCGGTATAAAGAGCATAGCTACGTGGTGGTGTTATTCCTAGCAGCTTTGTTGGGTATACAATTCTGAAGGACAGGATGACTCAATTTTTTTATCCGGAGTTACTGCACTTTCCGGCGCTATCCATGGGATTCATCGGTGTTGTCGTCAAGGCGCAGTTACCGACTCTGCCTCTTCACCAGGGCCTGTTGTTAACCCATGGGAACACGGCTAAGGTTGCAAGGCTTTCACAACAAACACTTCTGGGTTATTCACAGCTTTGCAGCAAGTCTCAGCCGAGACTATTCTATACCACGCTACACTTGAGCGTAACTTGGCACATTCGTGTGCTTATTTCAAATTCTTATCAGAATGCATCAAGCAGCAGAAAACTTGGGCCCCACTCTATATGAGAAGGCTGAGCTTATTTCGAAGGTACGGGACAGGTCCGCCGCCAACCCCGAAGGACCGGTGGCTGACATAGCCATCTCTAACTTTAAATCTGTCTCGAGCATATCACTCGAAGTTCTTGGATGATCTGTGTAAAAAAACACTTCAAAAGTTCTGAGCGGCGAACATTTATATTCCAGCGTTCCAAAGTACAAGTACCCACCGCCAACTTCAGTGGACGTTGACTGTTCTGTGTCTGCCACAAAAATGTCGACTGAAAGTAGGTACAATTTCATGCCGTAAAACATTGTCATGGCCGGATTTGCCTGGCTTTTAAACCGTTATTTTATTTCTGATGCTCCTCAAAAATTTCACGCAAATTTCTCGAAATGGCAACTCTTCTACGGCGGATTTACAAGAATAAAATATAATTACTTTTCCATAGAACAACACCTCTCCGCTATTTCCATTCCTGCTGAAGAATTTGTCCTAAAATACGCAGCCGAAGTAAATACTTATTACGCCTATATATGACTAAACTGGAGTTTCTGACGCCTATATATGCCTAAATGACCCTTTTCAGTGCCTTCTATGGGCGCCTAAAACCTCGATTTTTTGTGCCTGAAGTTCCGGTCTCTAGTCATGACACTTCACCCTATGGTTGGCTAATCATAAGCAACCAACCTCCCTGACATGCTCTCCGAAGAATGACTGCTATTGTGCGCTCAAATGGACAGTTTAATGCAGATTTCCACTTTCGCTGCCGTCTCGGATGCTCCAGAAGGGCGCTCCGAGCCGCAACTGAATAAAGAGCCTTGCCTCGATAGACGGATAGTGCATTGTATTAACGCGTAATCATTCGTTGCTGAGTACCAACCCGAGAACAGTGTAGTTACTCGCAATTGCCGAGAATTGGTAATTGGTGAAGTTATACATTAAATCGGTATAGTGGTGTATATCCATACCATTGTTTGCGTCTCCACGCAGCTGTCTGAGCCACACTCCAAACACTTATTGTGAAAACTGTGAATAGCCGGAAACAGCCGAGCACATCTTGCTGCATGTGTCCGGCATATAAGCAAGCGAGGGCACAGAAGATCACGTGCCTCAACCACGGCTTCATAACATGTAACGCACTGCAGTAAAATCTCAATATAATGAATCACGCGGGACCACCCAAAATCGCTCGTTATTTTGAAATATCGTTGTAGTGAAAAACTTGCGGTTATGAGCCAGTGATCATACCTAGGAGTGAAAATGGCGTTACGTGGCAGTACACGCGTGTGCAGACAAGCAAACTCTCAAATAATAGCGTTGCACACACTACAAAACAGCTTCATTTGAAGAAATGAGTTATTCTCTTCTGGCGAGTCCAGCAATTCGCACGACCGATTCCACTCTGCGCAATACCTCATCGGGTACACCATCGCAACGAGCGATGAACGTGTGGACTTCGTTAATGTGCAGTAGAACATTAATTTTCGACACTATCTCATCTTCCTCCGTGTTCTGTGACCCACAGACGTCTTCGTTCGCGTCGGGTGATGACTGCCGTCGCGTCTTCTTGGCTGTGTCGCTAGCTCCATTTATCGTTGGATGTCGCACAAACTTAGAAGCAAGATCACTCAACAAATAAATACCTGCCCGCACACGTGAATAGCGTGAAAAACAACCGATCTACCAACCGGCCACCGACTGACACCCAAAGCAACGAGAGAGAAAAGGGTCAACGGCTAGGCTGGCTAGGCTACTGCACATTAAACTACAAGTTTGTGGTGGCGCTAGCAATTGGCACTCAACATGGTGATGATTAAAGCTACTATACTAGGAAGAACACACACAGAAACGGCGATTTCTGTTTCACGCGAGAGTTGTGACGCTGTTATAACCCTAATCCGTAATACTGATGTCCTCGACTGTAAAGGAGAAAATAAATTACGTGGGTTATTCTGCAATATGCGCTATACTGAAATTGGCAGTTCTGGTTTATTTTTACATTGAAAATATAGACAATCTGGCGGGGATCTAACCCTTGTAAATTCGCTAACCCTTGTAGTCACGAATTATTATATTCACTGCAGAAAAATTCCATACTTGGAGGTTGAGCAGTGTCAAGTGTCTGAGTTAAGAAAAAAAAAGTTCAGTCTCTCTAGAATACTTATTACGCAAATGGCGTCGCATCCTCATACGGAGACACCATTACTCAATCCTGCTTTTGCCTATAAAAATAATAAATATCCTGAAACCGTTTAGAAACAAGGAGCTGAAATAATAATTTCTGCAAATTAAACAGGTGGTTTTAGCCTTTATAAATGCTTTACGCAGCAGTAAAAGAGAACTTAGGACAGGAACACACCGGAGCTCACACAAAACTTGGCGGCGTCCATTTTGAAACGATTTTTATGAGCGCGGTTCCGCCATTCTACATCCCATGGTGCTACCTTTCACTTCCGTAGGTTTCGAATAGCAGCCGCACCGCTCTGCCGCATGAACTCTTTTCGTTTTCACGAGGAAAACGACGAAGAAAGTAGCGTCTCCATATGGGGACAAGGTGACTGAAAGGGCTAGTGTGGGGTTCTTAGTAACGATATTTGACTGTACTTTGACCGTAGCCGTCTCCTCTATGTCAGCAGAAAGTGCTAGCCGTACTATTTGGCTCCCTGGACAAGTTCAGCGTCGCTGAGACGATTTAGGATTATTTCCTCATCCTGTGACATCATCGCGACTTTAAGTTACCACACTGAAAGCTACGTGCTAACTCTTTCTAGCGCTTCTATTTTTTCTCCCTGCCTGTTCTGCCGTACTTTCTTTAGAAACATTATTTCCTCCTGCCAATCCCCGCGCAGTAGCATGAAGGCAACAACATGCCCGAAGATCTCTCTGCTATACTCAAGTAAAATACCTTCTCTCTCTCTTCTGTATACCACGTCAAGGGGAATAATCAACAATGTTACCGAACTAAACTAAAAGACGCCCAATTATAACATTTATATCGAAAAACCTAGCCACGATCGTACGTCGCAATAAACTACAAGAAGGAAACAATTAAAAACTGAAACTGAAGTAACGAAGTCATGAAAGCCAACCCAATAAAGTGCTTTACCCGATGAACTAGAAAACAAAAAAAATATAAAAATGCAGCTGAAAATGAACTAATGAAATCATGAAATTTTATCTCATCCATCGTCCTATCGACATAAACCAAACAAGGAAAAACAAACGACGCTGTCAAGGTTGGAGTTTTGCTTGAATATCACCAAGGAAATGCAAGGTTGGTGAAAAGGTGAAGTGGCTTAGGAATGCTAGCTTGCGCATTAGTAGACAACTCTGCGAATTCCTTTAGCTCGTATTTTTATTGCTTTTTCAGTCGAAGCAAAACCACATCCACGAAAAAATCTACTCAACCCGCTCTCACAACCGGCTTCTTTAAGGCGGTAATGGTCTGCATTTTAAATCGCTAGCCTGAAAAAGCAGTCGTATCCTTATTACCTTTTGAGGGTGCTTTATATGCCGTGCTCTAAATGTGGCAGTACGTGAAAAACCATAAATGCCGTTATTTGATTTCCAGAACAGCGCTCCTTCATAGAAGCAGAATGTTAGGAGCACACCTGACTAGTCAAAAGAACTGGACAAAGACCGGGAGCGATCAATAGGTTTCGTCATGGCAGCAAACGAAGGCACGAAAATTCTGAGAGACACTTACCAGTTCTTACATGTGTCATGTCAACGTGTGGGTAGGTACTATGACGCCGCAGCCAAATGGGAACTGTGGAATCAGCCGTGACGAGAGTCTGGCGACAGTTGTCATTGTCGCTGGCCAATACCGTTGAGGGCGCATGTGACAGCACGATTAGGGGCACCTGTTGGTGACGGCATACCGCGAACTTCAACGTTAGGCTTGACGACCGGTAGTCTTTACACAATGAGGACGTTAGGCCACCGCTTACCTGCATTCTAAGCCACATCCTCAGGTCGTTAGGCCACGCATACAGACGTTCGGGACCGGTGGGCTTTTCTGTACCACCGATATTTGGTTCTATATCGTTGTCACGACGCCGATGAAATTTCAGAATGGACCATAGCGGGCTTTAGCGCTAAAATGGGGCGACGTCATGAGCTAACCTAAGGCTGAAAAGTACCTCGACATCAACATGTGGACTTAACGTGAGGGGGGCGTGCGAAGGTGGTTATATGGTGTGGTAATAAGGTAAGATGGTTAATCGCAACCGCAGTCGCCATTTGAGGTGTAGTGTAAAACTCAAGTGCTTGAAGTGATGTCCTAGTCGATTCACATGCCTCTTCGGGCTGAAACGTCCCTACCCTCTGGCAGCTTTTATCGGTCATCGCGAAAGCGCTCTTTTTAATAGGATGTTGCGCAGCAAATGTTTTAGGCAAAGCGCGCCTTTTGGCAACTTCTATCGCAAAACGCCTTCTGGCGTTTCTGGCTTCGTGACATCAGTAAGCGACATTTTTCGGATTTGTGAAAATATTCCGAAACAACTCAGAAGAGAGATTTTCAAACAAGGGTAACAATCACTGCTTATCGAAAACATGTGTTCGCAGTGTACAGTTCTAGTGTGCTTAATCATGACCTGACAAAACTATTGCACTGTTACGGGCAAGCACCCGTTCAAGTAATTAGTAGGTATTATTTTACTACTGAAAAGCTTTCTGTCTACTTCCAGCCGTGCGTGTAAAAACGTCGCACCAGCAGGAGATAGCGTCATCTTTTCCATCGGTAACTATAGGCCTTGAGCTTCGCGACGGCTGTGTCGCCTGTTGGCGCCTTTGGGTGGCCCTCACGCGGATTCCAATGGGTATTTGATAGGCGCTGGTTGAGTGTTTTGGCTTTCTCCCGCTTTTTTCTGTTTTACCCTGTCCAACAGAAGTTGTTGAGGTCGGATGTCCATGCAAATAATGTATTTAACGTCCACATAAAAGCAATTGAGGCTTGATAGTATTTTTTAATAACCCACGGTTCTGGAATTTCAACAAGAACTGCTGCGCAGGGTACCTTTTTTATGCTCGGCAGCTTCATAAACTCGGCAGCTTCATAAACTTTTTTCTTGCAACAATTTTCAAAAACATATTTCTGAACTTTGGAGTGAGTGAGTGAGTGAGTGAGTGAGTGAGTGAGTGAGTGAGTGAGTGAGTGAGTGAGTGAGTGAGTGAGTGAGTGAGTGAGTGAGTGAGTGAGTGAGTGAGTGAGTGAGTGAGTGAGCGAGCGAGCGAATAAACTTTGCCCTATTTAGGTGGGGGTTGCGGTCCCCCGCTTTACCTAGTCGGCGGCAAGGTATCCTGGGATACCCGCCCGCGCTTTGGAATGCTAAAAGTGAAATCCAAAGAATAACCTTACAGTCCTCGCATCTTTGAATGGCTAACAATTGGGTGCTATGTGGCGAAATCAAGCTGTCTGAATTCCTAACTTGTGCCATGTAGGTTTACCATTTTGGCATTGTATTCGTAACTGTTTGCCATTGATATTAAAATTCATTCTAACGTCTCAGTGGAAACTGTCACATTCGTATCCGTTGCGCATAATGATTCGAGTTAAGAACGCCGCCTAGCGCACGGTAGCGCTTGTTTGTGCACAGCAGTTTTGGCTGTTGGCTGCGCGATTGAATACTCGCCCTAAATTTAGTGTCTGTGTCTCTCTTGTATACGGTGCAGTTCAATATATCGCCAACTGACGACATAATAGAGTACAGAAGTGACTGAAGAGCCTCGCAGAATTTGCATTCACTCTACCAACTTGCTACTAAAGACTGAATGGTTGGTTTGTCCAATGTGTTCGCCCAAGTAGCTCATGAAAGGTATCGACGCTTGCCCTGAAAGAACACGCAGTGTCTCTTTTGAACACAGATATGTTGCCATTTTGCTGGGATAACACAAACCACTATTTTTAAATACGAATCTACGCAAGCGGCATTGGGAAGGGGATGAGAGCTGGAGGTGGTAGCACCCCGTGGGGGTAAAAAGAAGAAAGTTCTAGCGACATTTGGCGCTGCGAATCATAGATATGCGAGAGAGCGAGGTGTGGTCTCTTGGTGATTTTTGGTTATTTTACGTTTAAAAGGGTTATAATTGTGCTAATTAAGGTTGTTATGAGCATATCAATTGCCACAGGCATTTACATAGCAAAGAATATGTTCCAGGTTAAATCATGCAAATTCATTAGCCCCCATTCCTCATTTCTAAATTTTGATGACAACTCAAATGAAGCCAACCAATCGTTCGTTAAATCAAAAATAATTTCGTTAAACAAAGCCGGCCTGCAAGTACACGACGTTACGCGACGCTAAACTTTCCCATTTAATCCTGGTTTCGGATGAAATTCCGCCGCACAATCTACTGAGGGTGCTGCGTCGTCAGTGTCTACACCAACAGCACTGGTGGCATACCTAACACGTACAGCAGTGAGAAAACACAGCCGGACGAGGCGCTTCAGCGCTGCACCAGCAAGAAAGACGCGCACTCACCTTCCTTTCAGTCAGCAGGCCAGCCGCCTGTACATGCGCAGGCGTTGCATAGCAACCAAGACGTGCGCTGCTACTTCTTTCTGGATGGGCATTTTTTTTATCAGATATGTAAACCATTATATCATGGCACAGACGAAGTCAGCCTTGTGCGGTGCTGGGTTTGGTAATTGAGATGGTTGGTCAATATTTACTGAGGACGAAATGACAACAGAAAAGCACTGTAATGGCACAAACACACGCAAACACTTAATATGAAGGTAGATATAGAAGCAGTCCAAAACTGGTCTCCGCTTGGGAGGATTTTAGAAGGCGCCAAAGTTCTATCATTGCTGTTCCAGGGGCGTAAGGCCGGATTGAGACTGTTGCCGCAACTGTCGCAATTACTTTTAAGAATGATGTCATTTCACGTCTCAGCCAACCGAACTGCGTGACACGCCGTTCTTTAACGTCCATAGATCGCGATATGGCTTTTTCGTCCGCAGTGTGAAGATAGCCTAAGAAGCCCTCTACGCAAAGATTCCTTGCCTGCAGAAGCCTTGGAGCTGCCGCTCACACCAACGAAGAACAGCGGAGAATCACACAACAAATGTTCAGTGTCATTCCAAAAACGAGTAAGAAGACCCAAAGGACATTCAACTAGTTTGACATTGAAGATAAAGTTTTTGCGAAAGGCAACTTCGGGCCACAGGCGATGATAACATACTCTGCAGATCCAGTATACCTTGCGCCGTGAGAAACGCACATTGAGGGTCGGTAGCGTTGAGGGCGCGTTCCGTACCTTCGGAGTTGACCTGTGCTGAATTTGTATGCGTCATCACATTGTAGTAACTGATTCGCAGGTTTCACGGACTAGCATTTCTTAGGTGCATCCAGCGCTTTCCCGCTGGAAATGCATTTATAGCCCGGTGGCGCCGCTGCGAAACCACCTTAAGAGCAAAGGTGCGTACGGCCTATTGGGTTTTTTGGAAGTGCAGGACACATTGATAGTTGAACTGTTTTCTTGATTCAACTTTTTATGGTAGGCTTTGCAAGCGGATAAACCTTCCAATGGGGAAGCCCTGCACACGATCATGGAAGACCACACTCGTGTGTGCGCGCGCGTGAGGGAATGTGCGCGTTTGTGTGGGTGCGTTTGCGCGCATCTGCATGCGCGTGTGTGCTTATGTGTGTGTGTGTGCGCGCATGCCTGCCTTCGTGTTATATTATATCTGCATTGGTACGTCCACATATACAGCGGGCTCTTGAGTTTCTTTAACCCTTCTGAATACGCACACATTCCTAGAAGCTGTTTCTTTCTTCCCCTTCGTCCTAACGCGCACATCGGGAATTCTTCTCGCTTCACGCTCGTCCTTGAGGGTCTGTAACAAACCCAGAGCGGTTTGGATTCCATTGAAGGGGAAGACGACGCAGTCGAGTCGAGGCGTCCCGAACGGCCACATAAAAGGGCCGACCGCACAATGGATCCCGGTCATTTCGACGCCCGGCGGGTCACTAGTCCATTGCTGCGGCGAGCGTTGGCGACAACGTACGTTCTTCCGCCCTCTGGCGACGGGCCACCCGAATCGACCGCCCACAAGTGCCCCGCCCCTTTACATTCCCGGCGGGAAATACAGCGCTGAGTCAACCGAACAGCGCCGAGGCACGGCAGCAGGGCGTCCCTGACATCGAGATCACCATCATCTGCAAAACGACTTAATCGGTGGAACGATGAAACAAAGCAATACAAGTGGGATAAACTGCGAAGAAGGCGCAGGAAATATTGGTGGTTTTGTAAACGAATGTTTGTCTGAACGGCGTTCGAAATATGGATGGAAATAAAAAGTACTAAAGAGGGGCGTGATTTCCGCGCACGTGAAGCCGATTTTACGAATTTTCTTTACATGCATAATCGAGGTCAAGGCTTCGTGTGTTGAAATATTTTAATCCAAACTGGGTGAGAAAGCCTTGCTTTGCTCCTTATTAGACCATTTCACGATTATTTTCTCACCTCAGTACAAGAGAGGGAGAGAGAGAGAGAAAGAGAACATGAACTTCAACAAGTGTAGACAGGACACCCAATTAGGAAATATCCAATGGATAGTGTCTGTATATATGTATACATTAGAAAAGACTACTTACGTTGGAAAAACCACACCAATTATGAGCAACGCTTCTGCTAG